>NC_056748.1:1020273870-1020311635 GCF_019279795.1 Protopterus annectens | reverse complement strand
GTTTTAAAAAATTTTTTAAAAAAGGGGGGGTTTTTTTTTATCTGACTTTGCCTGCTAAAGTTACCTTTAAAAAATCCTTTTTTTGAATTTGCTTTATCTGCTTTTTCATAAATTTGATTTAATTTTTTATTTGTTTTTCATAATATTCTCATTTTAATTTGTTTTTTGGTTTTTAGAATTTTTAACCATTGAAGGTGGGGTATTTCCCTTTATCACTGTTTTTCTGTCTGCCTTTAATGGACATTTTGGGGATTTCCTTATTACTGATTTTTCCGCTAATTAATGAAATTTTGGGTTATTTTTTAATACAGTTTTCTGCTCTTCAATAGCTGATTTAATTTAATATTTTTGTTTTTCATAAAATTCTCAATTTAATTTTTTTGTTTCTACGAATATTTTTAAAACTTACATTTAAAGTGTGGTGTTTCACCCAAAACTGAATTCTGTCCTGCCTTATAAAGTGGAAATTTTTTTTTTCTGCCTTTTATTAAATTTTTCCCTTTTGGGTTCCCGAAAAAACTGGTTTTATTTAAGTCATTTACTGCTCATATAGTTTGAAATTTTAAATTTTTTATTTGTTTTTCATAATATTTATCAATAATTTTTTTGTGTTTCTACGAATATTTTAAACTTTACATTTAAAGGTGGGGTGTTTTTCCCCCAACTGTTTTTCTGGTTTCCATTAGTAGATTTGGGGGATTTCTCTTATTATTGGGTTTCTTAAGACTCGAATTTCTGGATTTTAATGAATTTGTCCTAAAACTACTTTTTATAAGTTATTTAATTTTTTTTTTTTTTATATTATCACTAATTTTGTGTTCTACGAATATTTTTAAAAACTGAAGTTGTGGGGTGGGTGTTTTTCTACGATATTTGTTTCCTTATAATGGTACATTGGGTTATTTCTCTATACTGAATTTTTCTCCCATTTAAAATCTACTTTAATTAACTGCTTTTATAATTTTACATTTTTTCCCGTCTTTTTATATAGTTTGAAATTTTAAATTTTTTTTTTGTTTTTCATAAAATTCTATTTAAATTTTTTTTGTTTCTACGAATATTTAAAATTTTGGAAATTGTGGGGTGTAGTTTTCCTTTTTGATTTCTGTTGCCTTATTAGGGGTAATTTTTTTTCCTTTTTTCGCTTTGTTGGTAAATTTTTTTCATATAGTTCTGCATGTAATTTAATTTTTTGTGTTTTTCACTGAATATTAACTCAACTGAAAGTTGTGACTGTGTCTCTACAGAGTACTTGTTAGAACTTCTGTGTAGCCATTGATAGCAGTACGGGGTAGTTTCACCTTATCACTGATATTCCGTCCTGCCTTATATAAGTGGTACATTTTGAGTTATTTCTGCTTATTATCTGAGCGTTGCTCTGGCTAAAGATCTACCTGAAATCAACTGGACGTATTAGTTAATTTAAGTACAATTTTATCTGCTCTTTTTCATATTGTTCTGCATTTAATTTACTTATTTGTGTTTCTCACTGCATATTAACTCACGTGACAGTTGTGGCTATGTCTCTAAAGAGTACTTGTAGGAATTCCTGTGTAGCCATTGACAGCAGTGGGGGGAGTTTCACCTCAACACTGATATTCTGTCCTGCCTTATATAAGTGGTACATTTTGGGTTATTTCTGCTTATTATCTGTGCTTTGCTCCAGCTAAGATTTACCTGTAATCAACCGGACGTATCAGTAAATTTAAGTACAGGTTTTTCTGCTCTTTTTCAAATAGTTCTGCATTTAAATTATATACTTGTGTTTCTCACTGAATATTAACTCAACTGAAAGTTGTGGCTGTGTCTCTACAGAGTACTTGTTAGAATTTCTATGTAGCCATTGACAGCAGTGGGGGGTAGTTGCACCTCATCACTGATATTCTGTCCTGCCTTATATAAGTGGTACATTTTGGGTTATTTCTTCTTATTATCTGAGCTTTGCTCCAGCTAAGATCTACCTGAAATCAACTGGATGTATAAGTAAGTTGAAGTACATTTTTATATGCTCTTTTTCATGTTTTTCATATAGTTCTTTATTTGTGTTTCTCACTGAATATTAACTCAACTGAAAGTTGTGGCTCTGTCTCTAGAGAGTACTTGTTAGATATACTGTATAGCCATAGATAGCAGTGCGGGGTGAGTTTTACCACACTACTGATATTCTGCCCTGCCTTATGTAAGTCATACATTTAGGGTTATTTCTTCTTTTTATCAGAGTTTGCTCCAGCTAAGATCTACCTGAAATCAATTTGACATATACGGGAATTTAAATACACTTTTATCTGCTTTTTTTCATATAGTTCTGCACTTAATTTACTTATTTGTGTTTCTCACTAAACATTAACTCAACTGAAACTTGTGGCTGCGTCTCTACAGAGAACTTGATAGAATTTCTGTGTAGCCATTGATAGCAGTGGGGGTGGTAGTTTCACCTCATCACTGATATTCTGTCCTGCCTTATATAAATGGTACATTTTGGATTATATCTGTTTATTATATGAGCTTTGCTCCAGCTAAGATCTACATGAAATCATCTGGACATATAAATGAATTTAAGTACACTGTTATCTGCTCTTTTTCATATAGTTCTGCATTTACTTTGTCTTTCTCCCAGAATATTAACTCAACTGAAAGTTGTGGCTGTGTCTCTACAGAGTACTTGTTAGAATTTCTGTGTAACCATAGTTAGCAGTGGGGGGTAGTTTCACCTCATCACTGATATTCTTTCCTGCTGTGTATAAGTGGTACATTTTGGGTTATTTCTGCTTTTTATTTGAGTTTGATCCAGCTAAGATCTACCTGAAATCAACTGGACATATAAGTGAATTTAAGTACATTTTTATCTGATTTTTTTCACATAGTTCTGCATTAAATTTATTTATTTGTGTTTCTCACTGAATATTAACTCAACTGAAAGTTTTGGCTGTGTCTCTACAGAGAACTTGTCAGAATTTCTGTGTAGCCATTGATAGCAGTGGGGGTAGTTTCAGCTATTCACTGATATTTTTCCTGCCTTAAATAAGGGGTACTTTTTGGGTTATTTCTGCTTATTATCTGAGCTTTGCTCCGGCTAAGATCTACATGAAATTTACAGGATGTATAACTTAATTTAAGTACACTTTTATCTGCTCTTTTTCATATAGTTCTGCATTAATTTTATTTATTTGTGTTTCTCACTGAATATTTATTCAACTGAAAGTTGTGGCTTTGTCTCTACAAAGTACTTGTTAGAATTTCCGTGTAACCATTGATAGCAGTGGGGGAAAGTTTCACCTCATCACTGATATTCTGTCCTGCCTTATATAAGTGGCAGATTTTAGGGTATTTCTGCTTATTATATGAGCTTTGCTCCGGCTAAGATCTACCTGAAATCATCTGAACGTATAAGTGATTTTAAATACACTTGTATCTGATCTTTTTCATATGGTTCCACATTTACTTTATTTGTGCTTCTCACTGAATATTAACTCAACTGAAAGTTGTGGCTCTGTCTCTAGAGAGTAACTGTTAGAACTTCTGTATAGCCATAAATAGCAGTGCGGGGTTAATTTTACCTCATCACTGATATTCTGTCCTGCCTTCTGTAAGTTGTACTTTTAGGGTTATTTCTGCTTTTTATCAGAGTTTGCTCCAGCTAAGATCTACCTGAAATCAATTGGACATTTAAGTAAATTTAAATACACTTTTATCTGCTCTTTTTCATATAGTTCTGCATTTAATTTACTTATTTGTGTTTCTCACTGAATATTAACTTAACTGAAAGTTGTGGCTGTGTCTCTACAGAGAGCTTGTCAGAATTTCTGTGTAGCCATTGATAGCAGTGGGGGTAGTTTCAGCTATTCACTGATATTTTTCCTGCCTTAAATAAGGGGTACTTTTTGGGTTATTTCTGCTTATTATCTGAGCTTTGCTCCGGCTAAGATCTACATGAAATTTACAGGATGTATAACTTAATTTAAGTACACTTTTATCTGCTCTTTTTCATATAGTTCTGCATTAATTTTATTTATTTGTGTTTCTCACTGAATATTTATTCAACTGAAAGTTGTGGCTTTGTCTCTACAAAGTACTTGTTAGAATTTCCGTGTAACCATTGATAGCAGTGGGGGAAAGTTTCACCTCATCACTGATATTCTGTCCTGCCTTATATAAGTGGTACATTTTGGGTTATTTCTGCTTATTATCTAAGCTTTGATCCAGCTAAGATCAACCTGAAATCATCTGCACGTATAAGTGATTTTAAATACACTTTTATCTGATCTTTTTCATATTATTCCGCATTTACTTTATTTGCACTTCTCACTGAATATTAACTCAACTGAAAGTTGTGGCTCTGTCTCTAGAGAGTAATGGTTAGAACTTCTGTATAGCCATAGATAGCAGTGGGGGGTTAGTTTTACATCATCACTGATATTCTCTCCTGCCTTATGAAAGTTGTACTTTTATTGTTATTTCTGCTTTTTATCAGAGTTTGCTCCAGCTGAGATCTACCTGAAATCAATTGGACATATAAGTGAATTTAAATACACTTTTATCTGCTCTTTTTCATATAGTTCTGCATTTAATTTACTTATTTGTGTTTCTCACTGAATATTAACTCAACTGAAAGTTGTGGCTGTGTCTCTGCAGAGTACTTGTTTGAATTTCTGTGTAGCCATTGATAGCCTTAGGGGATAGTTTCACCTCATCACTGATATTCTGTCCTGCCTTATATAAGTGGTACATTTTGGGTTATTTCTGCTTATTATCTGAGCTTTGCTGTGGCTGAGATCTACCTGAAATCAACTGGACGTATAACTGAATTTAAGTACACTTTTATCTGCTCTTTTTCATATAGTTCTGCATGTAATTTAATTTTTTGTGTTTTTCACTGAATATTAACTCAACTGAAAGTTGTGACTGTGTCTCTACAGAGTACTTGTTAGAACTTCTGTGTAGCCATTGATAGCAGTGGGGGTAGTTTCACCTTATCACTGATATTCAGTCCTGCCTTATATACATTTTGGCTGTTTCCAAATTTCTTGTGCTGCAAAGTTGAGAGATAAGGCTGCGTGTTGAGTAGTTTTTACAAGGAGCTGAGATCTGCAGGGGAAGAGATGTTTAGTTCTGCTTATGCTGAGACCGCTTGCATTGTTAATAGCACAACAGGTAGTGTACTTGCTTTTGATGCAGAAAGTTGTGGGTTCTACTCCCACAGTATGTAGATGCATTGCTGATATTGTACTGTGTTGTAAAGGGGGTGGATGCTGCCATCTTGAGAATGTCCTCTTTGGTGAAGATACCTAGTAACTATGAACCCCTCTGTTATTTGCCATTCATTCCCTATTGCAATGTTACTAGCTTATCATTTTTTAATGTAATATAGGCAATTTATTCCTCAAGGGCAACAGGCACTTTATTTGTAGATGGAACAATGAAATATAAAGTTGTTTGCTAGCAGCAACCTCTTAATTAGTTACAGATATTTTTAATGTGGAATTATTTAGATTACTTTTACTTCTGCAGAGATTGTGCATATTTACTGATACTGGTGGATTGTAGAAGTGTAAGTAGACTTTTATGATGGAAATGTTCTCAGTTGGGCAGCTTTATCTTTACTGGTGCATGCATTTTGTTTCATTGTTTACTGGAAAAATGTTCAAAACAAATTTAAAACACCCTCTAACAACTGTACTGTGTTATACAAGGAATATAATTTAATGCAATCAGGAAGGTGCATCACAGAACACATGTATGTTTTGTGTGCAAGGGGCTTATCATTGGAAAATAGCCCAAAGTTAATCTTTATCTGACACTAGCCAAATGTATTTTCTTTGAATGTGGGTTTCAATGCTGTTTCAATGAATGTGAGTTTCAAGGGCAGAGAAGTTTTAATGCTAAGTCTGTTTTCATTGTGAGACTGCATTGCTTTGTTTAGCAGATGTCTTAGTGTTTGTGCTGTAAAATGCAAAATAAAACATTCAAATGAAGTCCAAATCATTGTAGAAGTAAAGCAGTATGCATATTAGTGTTTATGGTAAATGGGGTGAAATAACCAAGTAATGGTTCATTGGAATGGCTGCAGGGGGATGCTCCATTTGACCATGATTTTGTGAGGGGGAAGGGCGGCAAACTCAAAGTCAGCCCTGGCTGAAGTATACCTCTCAACTGTCCAGATTTTCACAGAATGAATAGATTTTTGCTTCTTATTTTTGGTTTGTTCCTCATAAAATTTGTGGTATTCTAGCAAATCATTTAGGAATTAAGTCACTAAATAATGACAGACACTGAGTTTCAGACTTCATGACCTTCGGACAAATGCATGCTAAAGCAAGACCTGTTATTCTATCAATTGTCTCAGTTTATACAAGAGCAATTTCTAATACTGTGTATATGTTCCCCTAATATATTTGGCCTTGTCCAGATTTCCTGCATTAACAGGTTGAGAGGTACGTGCAAATAAATTGCTTTATAGAATTAGGCATATCCAGATCTCTCAAATGTCCCCAATTCTGGCTCAAAATGTTGCTCTTCCCCTAATAATCCCGCCGCAAAATGGCAATTTTGGAAAAAAATGTGGAGGGCTTACAATTAATAAATAACTATAATAATCAGTTATAGACTACTTTTATTTCAGAAATGCATGTAGATTCTTTTATTTTGTCAGCTGCTCAAGTTAGCAGCACTAATATTAAAATGTATTCCTTCTTTGACAGGTTTCCAGCTGTATTGTGTGGCTATTTTATATTTATCTATCACATTTTGGTCCATTTTTCATAAACTTGTGTTTTTTTTTGGCAAATCATTAAAGACTAAAGTTAGAAAATAATAACCGACATTTGAGTTTCAGATTTCATACCTTTCAGAAAATTCATACTAATGCAAGACCAACTATTCTATTATCTTTCTAAGTTTATAAGATAAATATTTAAAAACTGTCCTTATGTTTGGGCCTTGGCCCACTTCTCTGTATGACTTTGTCCAGATTTCTTGCTCTGAGGTTGAAAGGTATGGCAAATGTGTCAGAGCCATCAAAGTTAGCCAGAGACATTTCAAATTGTGGCATACTTGTTGTACCCCACTCTCCCATGTAGTGACTCTGGATGTGTCCAAGCAAGGCAAGGAGCAGTTATGCAGTGTAAATGTGCAGAATATCCCTCCCATCCAAGGTAGACACAAGTACTACAGTGGCTTTTCATCTGTCCTTGATTTTGCAGACTGTTCTGGTTTGTGTCATATTTTATACAGTTGAGTTTTGCTTATTATTATTCAGAAAGTGCCTGTTGCTCTGTGTTTAAGTAGCAATGCTTTAAAGACCATCAGGTAAACTTCTCTGAGATTGTAAGATGCAAGTAAGCTTTAATAAGAATACTTTTAAAGAATTGCCAACATTGAAAGCCTTTCTGTTGTTGCCAGGCAGAGAATACTTACAAACTAGATAACGTACAAGACTTGGGTATTGAAATGCATAAGACAGTATTTGTAATAAAGGAAAGGATTACATTATTTTAAGAAGCTCATTACATTTATTGGAGACTTGCAGTCATCTGCTTTGCCTTTAGACTAAACAGAATGCCAGTCTATCATGTGTGGTCCATAACCTGTGCAGTAATCCTTTAAGCAATGTATCTTGAGCTTGTTTCTTGTTTGCTTTACATTTTTTACTTTGATCATGTTTTCCCCATGAAACAAGTAGATAGTTGTTGTCAGGCAACAGGTCTTTTTTGGATAAGAAACATTTTTACAAGTGGGGGTATCACAGAGATTGCGACTTTCAGCATGTTACTTGGTACTTTAATAAAGCTGAATATAAATTATAATTAGAACTGCAGTGCAAGGAGAAGGGGTTTGAATTGAGTGCTGCTTGTTTTTTTATACTTGATTTTGACTGGCATTCCAGTAATGTATTTAAAAAGTAATTTATTATTTCATGCCTCACAACCTTTTTGTTTACATCTAGATATTAAGTAAGCTGTTTTTCTTCTACACTTAATTTTGTCTTGATTGGAATCTCATAATGATGGTTTGGAACCCAGGCAGCGTATTTAATTATAGTTACAGTTTTTGTGGTTTTGAGCTTAGCTCCTCCCCTTTTTAGTTGGCCGCACCCCTTCCCATTGACCCCACCCATTCAGCTGTCTCCTGCAGCCCCCCTGTGATTTGAAGTCACGAGCCGGCAGTGGAAATAACCCAAAATGAACCACTTATATAAGGTAGGACAGAATATTGGTGATGAGGTGAAACTACAGCCCACTGCTATCAATGGCTACACAGAAATTTTAAAAAGTACTCTTTAGAGACACAGCCACAACTTTCAGTTGAGTTAGTATTCAGTGAGACACACAAATAAATAAATTAAATGCAGAACTATAACAAAAGAGCAGATAAAAGTGTGCTTAAATTCACTTATACGTCCAGTTGATTTCAGGTAGATCTTAGCTCAGGTAATAAGCAGAAATAACCCAAAATTGTGCCACTTATATAAGGCAGGACAGAATATCAGTGATGAGGTGAAACTACCCCCAACTGCTAACAATGGCTACACAGAAATTCCTACAAGTACTCTGTAGAGACACAGCCACAACTTTCAGTTTAGTTAACATTCAGTGAGAAGCACAAATAAATAAATTAAATGCAGAACTATATGACAAATAGCAGATAAAAGTGTACTTAAATTCACTTATATGTCCATATGATTATAGGTAGATCATAGCCGGAGCAAATCTCAGATAATAAGCAGAAATAACCTAAAATTTACCACTTATATAAGGCAGGACAGAATATCAGTGATGAGGTGAACCTATCCCCCATTGCTATCACTGGCTACACAGAAATTCAAACAAGTACTCTGTAGACACACATCCACAACTTTCAGTTGAGTTAATATTCAGTGAGAAACATAAATAAATAAATTAAATGCAGAACTATATGAAAAAGAGCAGATAAAAATACACTTAAATTCACTTATACGTCCAGTTGATTTCATGTAGATCTTAGCCAGAGCAAAGCTCACATAATAAGCAGAAATTAGACAAAATGCACCACTTATATAAGGCAGGACTGAATATCAGCAATGAGGTGAAACTACCCCACACTGCTATCAATGGCTACACAGAAATTCTAAAAAGTACTCTGTAGAGACACTGCCACAACTTTCAGTCAAGTTAATATTCAGTGAGAAACACATAAATATTTAGCAGAGAGCTAAAAGAGTGACTTTCTACCAGATATAAGTATTTTTTGTGGCTTTCCCACTGTTATTAAGCTAGCGACTGCATTTCGCCTGTTTTACTGCTACTTTAAGTGATTTCTGCATTTTACACTGTTTATTGCACTTTAAGTTACTAATTGTTGCAAATTGTTTCTGTAGGCTACACACTAAAGTGCGCTAGCCGATTTACAGCATTTATAGCATTTACTGTCTGTTTTTTTCCTTATCTTTGTAATAAAACAAAAAAATCTCTTGTTTTCCCACTTTACTGAACTAGAGTAGTCCAGTTTCAGAGTTGCTGATCCCTGGGCTTTGTTTTTAGTTCCTGTTACTGATCCATTGCCTTATTAGGAAGGAGGGAAGTTTCTTTGCTTACCAGTGGGAGTGGGAAGCACTGAGCGCCTTTTGTCCGATTTGGTGAAGTTTCAGCCAGAAACTAGTAGTCCATTGGTCGTTTTGGGCCAATTCCTAGCTCCCTTCAGCCCCCTGCTATAAAACACGTTAAACTGTACTGCTGATCTAACCAGCATATCCTATAACTGAAAAGTTCATCTCTACTTGATTCCCAAGTAGACTATTCTCTATCTGTAAAGCCTAGCACTTACTCCTACAGTACTTGCACCTTGATAAAGCACTCTTATTATAGATAGTACCCCACCAGCCTAAAACCCACTTCCCCCGGAGTCCTTTGAAAGTTCTTTATCTACTACTTCTAGTATGTCGAGGGATCAGTTGCTAGTGTCCTCTCCAGCTCAACTGGTGAATCTGGGAATATTGAGGCAATGTTACAATTGCCTCATGTACACAGACAATCCTCTCCTTCTCCCACAAAACACAAATACATGCGAGAGATGCAACTATACGGCCAAACTGGAGGCTGAGCTCTCTCAACATAGGACTGGCAAGACCAGACAGGAGGAGAAGGTAACCACACACAATACATACCCAGTCACACATGGTACCATCACAACTTCAAATCATACACATACTCACACAAAGACATACTCGGAGGCTCTGATCAAAATTTACCAAAACAGCAGAGGCCACCAAAGCAGACACCCAAACAACTACCACCTCACGACCTAACACATGCAACACATAGACCACACAGTCAGAGTGTCAAACAGTCACAGCCCTTAAGGCCAAACAAAATGCCAGACACACTTGTCATTGGTGATTCCATAGTCAGACACACTGACATCCCGCTCACCAGACTGAGTAAGGAGAAGGTCACAGTAAGCTGCCTGTCGGGCGCTAGAATCCGCCACATAACGCAAGCACTCGGGTCTCTCAACAGCAGGTACAAGTACGACTCAGTCATTGTCCACGCTGGTGTCAACGACCTGAGACATACCTCCTTGGACTACATGAAAAACGCCGAGGAGCTCTCTGATTATGTAGCCCAGGCAGGTATGACCCTGACCTTGAGCAGTATCCTACCTTCACCTAGAATGATGCCACAATACAGTGATAAGATGATCAGCTTTAATAATTGGCTTAAATTCTGGTGTCATTCAAAGGGGATCAATGTCTGTCTGCCTGGGATGACATGCTGGACAAGCCACGCTTTCGCAAGGCGGCTTGCACCTGTCACCCTGGGCTTCCGGATATTGGCAAAGGCTCTTGCCACCCCATAGTGCCTTTTTAGGCAAGGCTCAAATTCTAAACCTACCACCCTAGAACACCAAAAAGGAAAAAACTAAGGGTAATGCTGCTCAATGCCAGAAGTCTCAATCTCAAGATGCACTTTTCGAGGCCCTTCTCAATATGGAGAACATCGATGTTTGTGCTGTGACAGAAACCTGGTTCAAGGCTCCTGAGAGCACCCCAGCACTAACAGGTTTTACCTCATATCATGCGTTCGGCCCCAAAATCCGGACAACACCAAGAAAGGAGGGGTGTCCATATTCATAAAGGACACCCACACCTCAAGGTTGGTGGCAACGCACGATGCATCGGAGACCATCCAGGTGCAATTAACCATAGGCAAGACTGCTCTGCAATTTGTAGCATGTTACAGGCCACCCTCTCAAACTCAGGAACCTCACATGGCCTTCCTGAAAACATTGGAGGATAAATGTATCTCCAAACACCATCATACTAGGTGACTTCAACTACCCTAATATAGACTGGGAACACTACTCAAGCCCGAACACTCTAACCCAAAGATTCCTGGAGTTCATAAACTCAAATGCCATGGAACAACTAGTCACCATCCCACAAGAGGTGAAAACATACTTGATCTCATCATCACGAACATGGGATCAAAATGTTCAACACCGAAGTATACCCTCACTGGTGAGATCAGATCATAAACTAATCTCGCTGGAGGTCCTCATCCGCCCCACCTGAAACAAAAAGACCACAGTGAAAAACTTCTCAAAAGCCGATTTCACACTTCTAAAACTAGTGTGGTCTCCTTTAAGGCCCCTGAGCCAGTGGTAAACATTACTCAAACCGCTGAATCACTTACAAATGCCTTCTACCAGCACCTACAGGACTGCATGGATCAGGCAATCCCAAACAAAACTAAGACTCTCTGTACCAAAGGCAAGCATCCAGTCTGGTGGACCCCAGCCATAAACAAGCTCTACAACAAAAGGAGGAAGCTACTACAAGATAGAGCAAAATCCTTGAAAGGTAAGACACCTTTGATCATTATAAGTAAAAAACTAAGAGCTCTCATAAAATCATCAAAGGCAAATTTTGAGAGAAAAATCACCAAGGACTCTAAAGACAATCATAAGGCCTTCTTTAGCTATGTTAGAAACCTAGGAGGAAACTCCCAGATATGCTCAGAATTAGTTCAAAATGATGTGAAAATTACTGAACCTACACACATTGCTAACATACTGGCTGACAGGTTCAGTGCAAACTTCTCCCCCCCCCCAAAAGGAGAGATATCTATTCCAGAGGATTGTAGCCCCCAAACATCTCCAACGCCCAGGTGAGAACTGCCCTCACTAAGGCAAAACACAGCATCCATGGGACGGATGGTGTCCCGGCTGTGTGCTTCATGAACTCAACGAGGAATTAAACCCACAGTTAGGACAGCTGTTTAATCTTAGCCTCACCTCAGGATACGCCCAAGGAGTGGCGCACGACGACTGTGGTCCCACTTCATAAGGGCGGTGCCTCCACAGACCCTGGAAATTACCGCCCCATTAGCTTGACAAGCCTTATCTGCAAAGTCATGGAGAGGATCATAATGGAACTCATAAATAAAGACATAGGGAACTTGCAGACTTTGGATCCAACCCAGTTTGGCTTTGTCAAAGGCAGATCCTGCCTCTTAAACTTGGTTGACTTTTTCGAGACAGTCACCAAGGCCATTGATGAGGAAAGGCAGTCCATACAGCCTACCTCGACCTAGCAAAGGCCTTGACACAATACCCCACTCAGGTATCATCGAAAAACTCATCAGCTTGAATGTAAACCCATACATCACAAGATGGGTTGCAAACTGGCTAGCGACAGAACCCACAGGGTCAGAGTCGCTGGAGCCATGTCAGACTCAAAGCCTGTCACAAGTGGTGTCCCACAGGGCTCAGTCCTGGGTCCACTCTTGTTCGGCATCTACTTTTCTGAAGTACAAGCAAACACAGGAGGGTTATGGCTGACAAAGTTTGCAGATGACTGCAAACTGGAAGCCATAGTCGAAAACACATCTGACACAGATATCCTCCAGAAGGGCCTCACAGAAACGGATAACTGGTGCCAGAGCCATGGCCTGAAGTTAAACGCCAAAAATGCATAGTCATACCCTTCGAAAAACAAGGTTACCCTAGCTACCATATAGGTGGCAATCCACTGAGCACAGAAAAGTCATCAGGGATCTGGGGACCCAAGTTGACAGTAGTCTTTCGCTTGACACTCATGTTGCTAAAGTAGTTAGGAAAACCTTCTATATCGCCCACCTGATCATGTAGGGATTCACATCTAGATCAAGGGAGGTCATCGTCCCCTGTACTCATCACTCATTAGACCTATGATTGAGTACAATGCCCGTTCGAATGTATCTGACCAGACACCTGATGCAGCTTGAAAGGCCCCAAAAGTTCCTCACCAAAAGGATAAAGGGTCTCAAAAATATGTCTTATGCTGCCCGACTGAAAGAACTCCAGCTTTATTCAGTCTCATACCGCTTGCTCAGAGGTGACCTGTGCCTGACATATAAGGCCATGTCAAACCCAGATTTGATGAATATGCTTCACCTCAAAAAATCTAGATCCCTCAGAACCACAAGGGCGGGAGACTTAAACCTTGACACGGTTATAAATAGAACATGCTGGAGGGACAGATTCATCACCCAGAGACTCCCTATGCTGTGGAACAAAATCCCGGTACATGTGAGGCAGAGCACCTCGCAAGCCTTGTTCAAGAGGAATCTTGACCAATGGATGGGAGATCGCAGATATACCCCAGGGATTACTTCAGTGTCACTGCTTGACAGAGGCACAGAAAAATGATAGGCATAGTTTTTATTTAAACTAAAGGGGTGGCGAAAGCCACATAACTATGGGCTAGGCTTATAAATGCCCTTGGGCAGATAGCCTAGTATGAAACTATGAACCTATGAACCTATGAACCTAAATGCAGAGCTATATGAAAAATAGCAGATAAATGTGTACTTAAATTCAATTATACATCCAGCTGATTTCAGGTTATTCTTAGCCGGAGCAAAGCTCAGATAATAAGTAGAAATTACCCAAAATGCACCACTTATATAAGGCAGGACTGAATATCAGTGATGAGGTGAAACTACCCCCCACTGCTATCAATGGCTACACAGAAATTCTAACAAGTACTCTGTAAAGACACAACCACAACTTTCAGTTAAGTTAATATTCAGTGAGAAACACAAATAAATTAAATGCTGAACTATATGAAAAAGAGCAGATAAAAGTGTGCTTAAATTCACTTATATGTCCAGTTGATTTCAGGTAGATCTTAGATGGAGAAAAGCTCAGATAATAAGCAGAAATAACCCAAAATGTATTACTTATATAAGGCAGGAAAGGATATCAGTGATGAGGTGAAACGACCCCCCCACTGCTATCAGTGGCTACACAGAAATTCTAACAAGTACTCTGTAGCGACACAGTCACAACTTTCAGTTGAGATAATATTCAGTGAGAAATACAAATAAATAAATTAAATGCATAACTTTATGAAAAAAGCAGATAAAAGTTTACTTAAATTCACTTTTACGTCCAGTTGATTTCAGGTAGATATTAGCTGGAACAAAGCTCAGATAATAAGCAGAAATAACCCAAAATGTACCACTTATATAAGGCAGGACACAATATCATTGATGAGGTGAAACTACCCCCACTGCTATCAATGGTTACACAGGAATTCTCACAAGTACTATTTAGAGACACAGCCACAACTTTCAGTTGAGTTAATATTCAGTGAGAAACACAAATAAATAAATTAAATGCAGAACTATATGAAAAAGTGCAGATTAAAGTGTACTTAAATTCACTTATGCTTCAGTTGATTTCAGGTAGATCTTAGTTGAAGCAATGCTCAGATAATAAGCAGAAATAACCCCAGATGAACCACTTATATAAGGCAGGACAGAATATCAGTGGTGAGGCAAAAATACCCCCCACTGCTATCTATGGCTACACAGAAATTCTAAGTACTCTGTAGAGACACTGCCACAACTTTCAGTTGAGTTAATTTTTAGTGAGAAGCACAAATAAAGTAATTGCAGAACTATTTAAAAAAACAGATAAAATTGTACTTAAATTCACTTATACTTCCAGATGATTTCAGGTAGATCTTAAACGGAGCAAAGCTCATATAATAATCAGAAATAACCCAAAATCTACAACTTATATAAGGCAGGACAGAATGTCAGTGATGAGGTGAAACTACCCCCCACTGGTATCTATGGCTACACAGAAATTCTAACAAGTACTCTGTAGAGACACAGCCACAACTTCCAGTCAAATTAATATTCAGTGAGATACACAAATAAATAAATTAAATGCAGAACTATATGAAAAAGAACAGATAAAAGTGTACTTAAATTAACTTCTATGTCCAGTTGATTTCATGTAGATCTTAGCTGGAGCAAAGCTCTGATAATAAGCAGAAATAACCAGTGGTGGCTCATGATATCAGACTGCAGGACTGCAGCCCCCCCCCCCAGCTGTGAACCACAATGGTACTGTCCTTGAGTCCTAAATCCTCGGCTCCATACAAAGTTAATCCAGACTGCTGCCTTACCAGACTGGATTCAGGAAGAAGGAAGCAGACTGCTTTTTCCCCAGAAGTCTATGTGGTGCTACCCACATAGACTGGAAGGGGATCAGACTGCAGAGTCAGCAGTCTTGGAACATTTGAATAAGCGAAGAAACCAGAAACCAGAAGTGTGCATTCTGGCACAAACACTGGGTTACAGGAGAAGCCACTCTAGTGAACAGGTTGCATGCAAGCTATGTGGATACACTGGGTTACAGGAGAAGCTACTCTAAAGCTATGTGGATTATTACTTTGCAGGAGAAAACTATCAGGTATGAGAACGGTTGCTTACTCAAGCTGTATGGAAGAGTGGGTGTCTATGAGAATGGGTTGCAGGAGAAAGCTCAACAGATTGATTGCTCAAGCTGTAGGAAGGGTGTTTGCATGTGTGTGAAATGCCCCAGTTGGTGTATACTGGTGGCTAAAGAGAACTCAGGATACCTGCTGCTGGGCTTGAACCCTGTACCTTGGGTGCAGGTAACAAGAGCCTGAATTCCCTATCCCACCACCATCTGTGAAATGTTTACAGATTTTTGCTTTATATTTTGTTCTGTTCTGTTCCTCATAAAATCTGTGGTTTCTGAGTTTTTAATTCTTTAAATAGTTGATGGTGCAGTAGTAGCATTGTTGTCTCGCAGCTAGAGGTTCTCTGGTTTGATTTTTGGTGGGTGTGCCTTCTGTGTGGGGTCTGCATGTCTTTCCTGTGTTTCTGTCGGTTTGCTCTGGTGTCCTCCCATGTTACAAAGACATGTGTCTGCAGTATTTCTCCCTGGGCCTCTGATGATAATTGGCTTTTGTTCCAAGTCAGACTTTTCTGGTTAACAAATGTTAAATAAGTAAAATTGACAGGCATTTGAATTTCAGACTTCATATTCTTCAGAAAGTACATAGTAACACAGAACCTTTTATTATATCTAGTTTATAAGATGAATATTTGAAGTCTGTCCCTATTTTTGGGACAGTAGTCCCCCATTATTGGCTTTGTCCAAGTTTTTTTTTTTTTTGTGCTAAGGTTGAGAGCTATGGTGAGAACTGAATTCACTGAATATGTTTGAGGGCTGTATTCCTCCATTACTGGCTTTACCCAGGTGTTTTGTGCTAAGAGGTTGACAGCTATGGTGAGAACTGAATTCACTAAATGGTAGCTATTTAAGTTTCAGTCTTCCTGTCTTTCACAAAATAGCTGATTCGGCATAGTGGTATGTTGCTTTGACTGTTTTGCACAGGGTCCTGGGTTCAAGTATTGGTAGTGAAATGCATGGTGGCAATGCAGCATTTTATTCTAGCAACTTTCCAAGATTATACAAGCAATGTTTAAAATGTGTCCCTGGTTTTTGTGCTTTTGTCCCTCCCCAATACATTTTGTCTGTTTCCAGATTTCTTGTGCTGCAAAGTTGAGAGATACAGCTGAGTGTTGAATAAATTTTACAAGGAGCTGAGAGCTGCAGGGGAAGAGAAGTTTAGTGCGGCTTATGCTGAGACTGCTTGCATTGTTAATAGCGCAACAGGTAGTGTACTTGCTTTTGATGCAGAAAGCTGTGGGTTCTACTCCCACAGTATGTAGATGCATTGCTGATATTGTACTGTGTTGTAAAGGGGGTGGATGCTGCCATCTTGAGAATGTCCACTTTGGTGAAGATACCTAGTAACTATGAACTCCTCTATTATTTGCCATCCATTCCTTATTGCAATGTTACTAGCTTATCATTTTTAATGTAATATAGGCAATTTATTCCTCAAGGGCAACAGATAATTTGTAGATGAAACAATGAAATATAAAGTTGTTTGCTAGCAGCAACCTCTTAATTAGTTACAGATATTTTTAATGTGGAATTATTTAGATTACTTTTACTTCTGCAGAGATTGTGCATACTTACTGATACTGGTGGATTGTAGAAGTGTAAGTAGACTTTTATGATGGAAATGTTCTCAGTTGGGCAGTTTTATCTTTATTGGTGCATGCATTTTGTTTCATTGTTTACTGGAAAAATGTTCAAAACAAATTTAAAACACCCTCTAACAACTGTACTGTATTATACGAGGAATATAATTTAATGGAATCAGGAAGATGCATCACAGAACACATGTATGTTTTGTGTGCAAGGGGCCTATCATTTGAAAATAGCCCAAAGTTAATCTTTATCTGACACTAGCCAAATGTATTTTCTTTGAATGTGGGATTCAATGCTGTTTCAATGAATGTGAGTTTCAAGAGCAGAGAAGTTTTAATGCTAAGTCTTTTTTCATTGTGAGACTGTATTGCTTTGTTTAGCAGATGTCTTAGTGTTTGTGCTGTAAAATGCAAAATAAAACATTCAAATGAAGTCCAAATCATTGTAGAATTAAAGCAGTATGCACATTAGTGTTTATGGTAAATGGGGAGAAATAGCCAAGTAATGGTTCATTGGAATGGCTGTAGGGGGGATGCTCCATTTGACCATGATTTTGTGAAGGAGAAGGTCAGCAAACTGAAAGTAAGCCCTGGCTGAACTATACCTCTCAACTGTCCAGATTTTCACAGAATGAATAGATTTTTGCTTCTTATTTTTGGTTTGTTCCTCATAAAATGTGTGGTATTCTGGCAAATCATTTAGGAATTAAGTCACTAAATAATGGCAGACACTGAGTTTCAGACTTCATGACCTTCGGAAAAATGCATGCTAAAGCAAGACATGTTATTCTATCATCTGTCTCAGTTTATACAAGAGCAATTTTTAATACTATTTATATGTTCCCCCAATAGATTTGGCCTTGTCCAGATTTCCTGCTTTAGCAGGTTGAGAGGTACGTGCAAATAAATTGCTTTATAGAATTAGGCATATCCAGATCTCTCAAATGTCCCCAATTTTGGCTCAAAATGTTGCTCTTCCCCTAATAATCCCACAGCAAAATGGCAATTTTGAAAAAAAAAATGTGGAGGGTTTAAAATTAATAACTAACTATAATAATCAGTGTTATAGACTACTTTTATTTCAGAAATGCATGTAGATTCTTTTATTTTGTCAGCTGCTCAAGTTAGCAGCACTAATATTAAAAAGTGTTCCTTCTTTGACAGGTTCCCAACTGTATTGTGTGGCTATGTTATATTTTTACATCACATTTTCGTCCATTTTTCATAAAATTGTGTTTTTCTGGCAAATAATTTGGCAAATCATTAAAGACTGAAGTTAGAAAATAATGACCGACATTTGAGTTTCAGATTTCATACCTTTCAGAAAATTCATACTAATGCAAGACCTACTATTCTATTATCTTTCTAAGT
This sequence comes from Protopterus annectens, assembly GCF_019279795.1. Classification (NCBI taxonomy): domain Eukaryota; kingdom Metazoa; phylum Chordata; order Ceratodontiformes; family Protopteridae; genus Protopterus; species Protopterus annectens. Next base: position 1,020,292,925 of record NC_056748.1, on the reverse strand, counting down.
TTATAAGATAAATATTTAAAATTTGTCCTTATTTTTGGGCCTTTGTCCCACTTCTGTGTATGACTTTGTCCAGATTTCTTGCTCTGAGGTTGAAAGGTATGGCAAATGTCTCACAGCCATCAAAGTCAGCCAGAGACATTTCAAATTGTGGCATATTGTTGCACCCCACTCTCCCATGTAGTGACTCTGGATGTGTCCAAGCAAGGCAAGGAGCAGTTATGTAGTGTAAATGTGCAGAGTATCCCCCCATCCAAGGTAGACACAAGTACTACAGTGGCTTTTCATCTGTCTTTGATTTTGCAAAATGTTCTGGTTTCTGTCATATTTTTATACAGTTGATTTATGCTTATTATTATTATTCAGAAAGTGCCTGTTGCTCTGTGTTTAAGCAGCAATGCTTTAATGACCATCAGGTAAGCTTGTCTGAGATTGTGAGATGCATGTAAGCTTTAATAAGTATACTTTTAAAGAACTGCCAGCATTGAAAGCCTTTCTGTTGTTGCCAGGCAGAAAACACTTACATAACTAGATAACATACAAGACTTGGTTATTGAAATGCATATGACAGTATTTTTAATAAAGGACAGGATTACATTATTTTAAGAAGCTCATTACATTTGTTGGAGACTTGCAGTCATCTGCTTTACGTGTAAACTAAACAGAATGCCAGTCTATCATGTGTGGTCCATAACCTGTGCAGTAATCCTTTAAGCAATGTATCTTGAGCTTGTTTCTTGTTTGCTTTTCATTTTTTACTTTGATCATGTTTTCCCCATGAAACAAGTAGATAGTTGTTGTCAGGCAACCAGTCGTTTTTGGATAAGAAACATTTTTACAAGTGGGGGTATCACAGAGATTGCGACTTTCAGCATGTTACTTGGTACTTTAATAAAGCTGAATATAAATTATAATTAGAACTGCAGTGCAAAGAGAAGGGGGTTGAATTGAGTTCTGCTTGTTTTTCTTATACTTGATTTTGACTGGCATTCCAGTAATGTATTTAAAAAGTAATTTATTTTTTCATGCCTCACAACCTTTTTGTTTCCATCTAGATAGTAGGTAAGCTGTCATGCAGCCAATGCATTAAAATATATTTGTCTTCTAAACTTCATTTTGTCTTGATTGGACTCTCATAAAAATGGTTTGGAACCCAGGGCAGCATATTTAATTATAGTTACAGTTTTTGTGGTTTTGGGCATAGCTCCTCCCCTTTCTAGTTGGCCACACCCCTTCCCATTGACCCCACCCATTCAGCTGTCTCCTGCACCCCCCTTTGATTTGAAGTCACAAGACGCCACTGGAAATAACCTAAAATGTACCACTTATATAACACAGGACAGAATATCAGTGATGAGGTGAAACTACCCCCAGTGCTATCAATGGCTACATAGAAATTCTAAAACGTACTATTTAGAGACACAGCCACAACTTTCAGTTGAGTTAGTATTCAGTGAGAAACACAAATAAATAAATTAAATGCAGAACTATAAGAAAAAGAGCAGATAAAAAGTGTGCTAAAATTCACTTATACATCCAGTTGATTTCAGGTAGATCTTAGCTCTGGTAATAAGCAGAAATAACCCAAAAGTGTACCACTTTTTTAAGGCAGGACAGAATATCAGTGATGAGGTGAAACTACCCCCAACTGCTATCAATGGCTACACAGAAATTCCGACAAGTACTCTGCAGAGACACAGCCACAACTTTCAGTTTAGTTAACATTCAGTGAGAAACACAAATAAATAAATTAAATTCAGAACTATATGAAAAAGAGCAGATAAAAGTGTACTTAAATTCATTTATATATCCAGTTGATTGCAGGTAGATCATAGCCAGAGCAAATCACAGATAATAAGCAGAAATAACACAAAATTTACCACTTATAAGGCAGGACAGAAAATCAGTGATGAGGTGAACCTATCCCCCATTGCTATCAATGGCTACACAGAAATTCAAACAAGTGCTCTGTAGACACACAGCCACAACATTCAGCTGAGTTAATATTCAGTGAGAAACACAAATAAATAAATTAAATGCAGAACTATATGAAAAAGAGCAGATAAAAATACACTTAAATTCACTTATACGTCCAGTTGATTTCAGGTAGATCTTAGCCAGAGCAAAGCTCAGATAATAAGCAGAAATTAAATAAAATGCACCACTTATATAAGGCAGGATTGAATACCAGTGATGAGGTGAAACAACCCCCCACTGCTACCAATGGCTACACAGAAATTCTAACAAGTACTCTGTAGAGACACATCCACAACTTTCAGTTAAGTTAATATTCAGTGAGAAACACAAATAAATAAATTAAATGCAGAGCTATATGAAAAATAGCAGATAAATGTGTACTTAAATTAAATTATACATCCAGCTGATTTCAGGTTGATCTTAGCCAGAGCAAAGCTCAGATAATAAGCAGAAATAACCCAAGACGCACCACTTAGATAAGGCAGGGCAGAATATAAGTGATGAGGTGAAACTACACCCCACTGCTATCAAAGGCTACACAGAAATTCTAACAAGTACTCTGTAGAGACACATCCACAACTTTCAGTTGAGTTACTATTCAGTGAGAAACACAAATAAATAAATTAAATGCAGAACTATATGAAAAAAATCAGATAAAAGTTTACTTAAATTCACTTATACGTCCAGTTTATTTCAGGTAGATCTTAACCAGAGCAAACTCAGATAAAAATCAGAAATAACCAAAAAAGTGCCAATTCTATAAGGCAGGACAGAACATCAGTGATGAGGTGAAACTACCCCCCTGTGCTAACTATAGCAAAACAGAAATTCTAACAAGTACTCTGTAGAGACAAAGCCACAACATTCAGTTGACTTAATATTCATTGAGAAACACAAATAAAAAAATTAAATTCATAACTATATGAAAAAGAGCAGATAAAAGTGTACTTAAATTCACTTATATGTCCAGTTGATTTCAGGTGGATCATAGCCAGAGCAAATCTCAGATAAAAAGCAGAAATAACCCAAAACTTACCACTTATATAAGGCAGGACAGAATATCAGTGATGAGGTGAACCTATCCCCCATTGCTATCAATGGCTACACAGAAATTCAAACAAGTACTCTGTAGACACATAGCCACAATGTTCAGTTGAGTTAATATTCAGTGAGAAACACAAATAAATAAATTAAATTCAGAACTATATGAAAAAGAGCAGGCAAAAATATACTTAAATTCACTTATACATCCAGTTGATTTCAGGTAGATCTTAGCCAGAGCAAAGCTCAGATAATAAGCAGAAATTACCCAAAATGCACCACTTATATAAGGCAGGACTGAATATCAGTGATAAGGTGAAACTACCCCCCACTGCTATCAATGGCTGCACAGAAATTCTAACAAGTACTTTGTAGAGACACAGCCACAACTTTCAGTTGAGTTAATATTCAGTAAGGAACACAAATAAATAAATTAAATGTAGAGCTATATGAAAAAGAGCAGATAAATGTGTACTTAAACTCACTTATACATCCAGTTGATTTCAGATAGATCTTAGCCGGTGCAAATCTCAGATAATAAGCAGAAAAAACACAAAATGTACTCCTTATATAAGGCAGGACAGAATATCAGTGATGAGATGAAACTACCCCCCACTGCTATCAATGGCTACACATAAATTCCTACAAGTACTATGTAGAGACACCAACACAACTTTCAGCTGAGTTAACATTCAGTGAGAAACACAAAAAAATAAATTAAATGCAGAACTATATGAATAAGAGCAGATAAAATGTACTTAAATTCACTTACACATCCAGTTGATTTCAGGTAGTTCTTACCCAGAGCAAAGCTCAGATAATAAGCAGAAATAACCCAAGATGCACCACTTATATAAGGCAGGGCAGAATATCAGTGATGAGGTGAAACTACCCCCCACTGCTATCAAAGACTACACAGAAGTTCTAACAAGTACTCTGTAGAGACACATCCACAACTTTCAGTTGAGTTACTATTCAGTGAAAAACACAAATAAATTAAATGCAGAACTATATGAAAAAATCAGATAAAAGTTACTTAAATTCACTTATACGTCCAGTTTATTTCAGGTAGATCTTAGCCGGAGCAAACTCAGATAAAAAGCAGAAATAACCCAAAATGTGCCAATTCTATAAGGCAGGACAGAATATCAGTGATGAGGTGAAACTACCCCCCCCTCTGCTAACTATACCTACACAGAAATTCTAACAAGTACTCTGTAGAGACACAGCCACAACTTTCAGTTGACTTAATATTCATTGAGAAACACAAATAAAAAAGTAAATTCAGAACTATATGAAAAAGAGCAGATAAAATGTACTTAAATTCACTTATATGTCCAATTGATTTCAGGTAGATCTTAGCCGGAGCAAAGCTGGTATAATAAGTAGAAATAACCCAAAATCTACCACTTATATAAGGCAGGACATAATATAATTGATGAGGTGAAACTACCGCCACTGCTATCAATGGCTACACAGGAATTCTCACAAGTACTCTGTAGAGACACAGCCGCAACTTTCAGTTGAGTTAATATTCAGTGAGAAAAACAAATAAATAAATTAAATGCAGAACTATATGAAAAAGAGCAGATTAAAGTGTACTTAAATTCACTTATGCGTCCAGTTGATTTCAGGTAGATCTTAGTTGGAGCAATGCTCAGATAATAAGCAGAAATAACCCAAAATGTACCACTTTTATAAGGCAGGACAGAATATCAGTGATGAGGCAAAACTACCCCCCACTGCTATCTATGGCTGCACAGACATTCTAAGTACTCTGTAGAGACACAGCCACAACTTTCAGTTAATTTAATATTCAGTGAGAATCACAAATAAAGTAATTGCAGAACTATTTGAAAAAAAGCAGATAAAATTGTACTTAAATTCAGTTATACTTCCAGATGATTTTAGGTAGATCTTAGCCGGAGCAAAGCTCAAATAATAAGCAGAAATAACCCAAAATCTACAACTTATATAAGGCAGGACAGAATATCAGTGATGAGGTGAAACTACCCCCCACTGGTATCAATGGCTACACAGAAATTCTAACAAGTACTCTGTGGAGACACAGCCACAACTTCCAGTTAAATTAATATTCAGTGAGAAACACAAATAAATAAATTAAATGCAGAACTATATGAAAAAGAACAGATAAAAGTGTACTTGAATTAACTTCTACATCCAGTTGATTTCATGTAGATCTTAGCTGAAGCAATGCTCTGATAATAAGCAAAAATAACCAGTCACGGCTCATGATATTGGACTGCAGGACTGCAGCCCCCGCCCCAGCTGTGAACCACAATGGTACAGTCCTTGAGTCCTAAATCCTCGGCTCCATACAAAGTTAATCCAGACTGCTGCCTTACCAGTCTGGATTCAGGAAGAAGGAAGCAGACTGCTTTTTCCCCAGCAGTCTATGTGGTGCTAACCACATAGATTGGAAGGGGATCAGACTGCAGAGTCAGCAGTCGTGGAATGTTTGAATGAGCCAAGAAACCAGAAACCAGAAGTGTGCATTCTGGCACAAACACTGGGTTGCAGGAGTAGCCACTCTAGTGAACAGGTTGCATGCAAGCTATGTGGATACACTGGGTTGCAGGAGAATCTACTCTAAAGCTATGTGGATTACTACTTTGCACAAGAAAGCTATCTGGTACGAGAACGGTTGCTTACTCAAGCTGTATGGAAAAGTGGGTGTCTATGAGAATGGGTTGCAGGAGAAAGCTCAACAGATTGATTACTCAAGCTGTAGGAAGGGTGTTTGTGTGTGTGTGAAATGCCCCAGTTGGTGTATACTGGTGGTTAAAAAGAACTCAGGATACCTGCTGCTGGGCTTGAACCCTGTACCTTGGGTGCAGGTAACAAGAGCCTGAATTCCCTATCCCACCACCATTTGTGAAATGTTTACAGACTTTTGCTTCATATTTTGTGCTGTTCTGTTCCTCATAAAATCTGTGGTTTCTGAGTTTTCAATTCTTTTAATAGTTGATGGTGCAGTAGTAGCATTGTTGTCTCGCAGCTAGATGTTCTCTGGTTTGATTTTTTGGCCAGTGTGCCTTTTGTGTAGAGTCTGCATGTCATTCCTGTGTTTCTGTGGGTTTGCTCTGGTGTCCTCCCAGGTTACAAAGACATGTGTCTGAAGTATTTTTCCCTGGGCCTCTGCTGATAATTGGCTTTTGTTCCAAGTCAGACTTTTCTGGTTAACAAATGTTAAATAAGCAAAATTGACAGGTATTTGAATGTCAGACTTCATATTCTTTAGAAAGTACATAGTAACATAAAATCCTTTTATTCTATCAATTTTCTAAGTTTATAAGATGAATATTTGAAGTTTGTCCCTATTTTTGGGACAGTATTCCCCCATTATTGGCTTCGTCCAAGTTTTTTTGTGCCAAGGTTGAGAGCTATGGTGAGAACTGAATTCACTGAATATGTTTGAGGGTTGTATTCCCCCATTACTGGCTTTGTCCAGGTGTTTTGTGCTAAGAGGTTGACAGCTATTGTGAGAACTGAATTCACTAAATGGTAGCCATTTAAATTTCAGTCTTCCTCTCTTTCACAAAATAGCTGATTTGGCATAGTGATATGTTGCTTTGACTGTTTTGCACAGGGTCCTGGCTTCAAGTCTTGGCAGTGAAATGAATGGTGGCAATGCAGCATTTTATTCTAGCAACTTTCCAAGATTATACAAGCAATGTTTAAAATGTGTCCCTGGTTTTTGTGCTTTTGTCCCTCCCCAATACATTTTGACTGTTTCCAAATTTCTTGTGCTGCAAAGTTGAGAGATAAGGCTGCGTGTTGAGTAGATTTTACAAGGAGCTGAGATCTGCAGGGGAAGAGAAGTTTAGTGCTGCTTATGCCGAGACTGCTTGCATTGTTAATAGCAGAACAGGTAGTGTACTTGCTTTTGATGCAGAAAGTTGTGGGTTCTACTCCCACAGTATGTAGCTGCATTGCTGATATTGTACTGTGTTGTAAAGGGGGTGGATGCTGCCATCTTGAGAATGTCCTCTTTGGTGAAGATACCTAGTAACTATGAACCCCTCTGTTATTTGCCATTCATTCCCTATTGCAATGTTACAAGCTTATCATTTTTTAATGTAATATAGGCAATTTATTCCTCAAGGGCAACAGGCACTTTATTTGTAGATGAAACAATGAAATATAAAGTTGTTTGCTAGTAGCAACCTCTTAATTAGTTACAGATATTTTCAATGTGGAATTATTTAGATTACTTTTACTTTTGCAGAGATTGTGCATATTTACTGATACTGGTGGATTGTAGAAGTGTAAGTAGACTTTTATGATGGAAATGTTCTCAGTTGGGCAGTTTTATCTTTATTGGTGCATGCATTTTGTTTCATTGTTTACTGGAAAAATGTTCAAAACAAATTTAAAACACCCTCTAACAACTGTACTGTGTTATACAAGGAATATAATTTAATGCAATCAGGAAGGTGCATCACAGAACACATGTATGTTTTGTGTGCAAGGGGCTTATCATTTGAAAATAGCCCAAAGTTAATCTTTATCTGACACTAGCCAAATGTATTTTCTTTGAATGTGGGTTTCAATGCTGTTTCAATGAATGTGAGTTTCAAGGGCAGAGAAGTTTTAATGCTAAGTCTGTTTTCATTGTGAGACTGCATTGCTTTGTTTAGCAGATGTCTTAGTGTTTGTGCTGTAAAATGCAAAATAAAACATTCAAATGTAGTCCAAATCATTATAGAAGTAAAGCAGTATGCATATTAGTGTTTATGGTAAATGGGGTGAAATAACCAAGTAATGGTTCATTGGAATGGCTGCAGGGGGATGCTCCATTTGACCATGATTTTGTGAGGGGGAAGGGTGGCAAACTCAAAGTCAGCCCTGGCTGAACTATACCTCTCAACTGTCCAGATTTTCACAGAATGAATAGATTTTTGCTTCTTATTTTTGGTTTGTTCCTCATAAAATTTGTGGTATTCTAGCAAATCATTTAGGAATTAAGTCACTAAATAATGACAGACACTGAGTTTCAGACTTCATGACCTTCGGACAAATGCATGCTAAAGCAAGACCTGTTATTCTATCAATTGTCTCAGTTTATACAAGAGCAATTTTTAATACTGTGTATATGTTCCCCTAATATATTTGGCCTTGTCCAGATTTCCTGCATTAACAGGTTGAGAGGTACGTGCAAATAAATTGCTTTATAGAATTAGGCATATCCAGATCTCTCAAATGTCCCCAATTCTGGCTCAAAATGTTGCTCTTCCCCTAATAATCCCACCACAAAATGGCAATTTTGGAAAAAAACGTGGAGGGCTTACAATTAATAAATAACTATAATAATCAGTTATAGACTACTTTTATTTCAGAAATGCATGTAGATTCTTTTATTTTGTCAGCTGCTCAAGTTAGCAGCACTAATATTAAAACGTATTCCTTCTTTGACAGGTTCCCAGCTGTATTGTGTGGCTATTTTATATTTATGCATCACATTTTGGTCCATTTTTCATAAACTTGTGTTTTTTTTTGGCAAATCATTAAAGACTAAAGTTAGAAAATAATGACCGACATTTGAGTTTCAGATTTCATACCTTTCAGAAAATTCATACTAATGCAAGACCAACTATTCTATTATCTTTCTAAGTTTATAAGATAAATATTTAAAAATTGTCCTTATGTTTGGGCCTTGGCTCACTTCTCTGTATGACTTTGTCCAGATTTCTTGCTCTGAGGTTGAAAGGTATGGCAAATGTGTCAGGGCCATCAAAGTTAGCCAGAGACATTTCAAATTGTGGCATACTTGTTGTACCCCACAAGCAAAAATAACAAGTTATGCTAAAGACCTGTTGTACCAAACCAGATAAATACGAAAAATAAAGTACAGGTCACCGCTGAATTATTCTTTGTGGAATCTTCTTTATTAAAAGTAAGCGCTTTCGGAATAATCCTTCATCAGACATAATTCAAAGTAACAAAAGCAGCCATATTTAAAACACAGATCATCCAATCACTTGCTCCTAAAAGCCCGCCTTTTTTGTAAAGCAGGTTTAATTGGTAAAACATCATTAAGACCAGGTGGTCTATGTGCTCTTAAATCTACTATCCACTTGGATTCAGCTAATGCTGTTCTATGCTGAATGTCCCCCCCCCCTCTCATTAGTGGCAATATTTACAATGCATCTGAACTTAAAAGTGTGTGTGGGATTAATCTCTATATGTCTGAATAAAGCATTGCTCACTTGACATGTTCTAATATTACTAATATGCTGTAAAATCCGAACCTTCAGCATGTTATTTGTCATACCTACATAAAAAACTTTCACATTGTTCACAATTGGCCATATATACTAAGTGTTTTGTCCTGCAAGTAGCCCTCCCTTTAAATATAAAAGTTTGTGTCTTATCAGGATGTTTATATTCGGTGTCGCTATTAATATATTGACAAGCCTTGCAGTTGCCACAGGAATATGTGCCTGCTCTAATATCTATTGTAGGTCTCTTATTCAAATATGTCTCCTTACATAACAGGTCCTTGAGATTATTGTTTCTCCTATAATTAAACATGGGACGTTCTGCCACTACGTCCTTAAGACTAATATCACTTCTTAGGATGTTCCAATTGTTCTGAACTATATTGCATATGTCTTTAATATTACTACCATACGTAAAAAGTATTTTAGGTTGTTCCTTCCTACTACTACATAATCCTGTATCTATTTGTCTGCCAATAACAGGGCCTTGCATCCATGGCCTATTCTTTGTGTTCCTATGTAATACATTGTTACTAACCACCTTACTAACCATGCTCCTCTCATAGCCCCTATCCAAAAAATGTCCACTCAGCCTAGAAAGTTCCTCATCACAATAAGTATCTTCAGAACATACCCTAGATATCCTACCCACTTGGCTCTTGACAATATTGGGAAAGATATGCCTCGGGTGCATGCTGTCATAGGATAACAATGCATTTTGCCAACATTGTTTCCTGTACAATTTCGAGGTGAAACCAAGGTTACTCTGTTCCACACAAACATCCAGGAACTCTATCTGAGTAAAAGAAGTTTTGGCACTAAAGGTCAAAAAAGTGGTGGTGGTGTGGAGAAAGGCTAAAAAGCTCTCAAAGGTAGAAGTATCCCCATCCCACAAAATAAAAACGTCATCCACAAATCTGACATACAAAACTATGTACTTATTCCATTCCTGATTATTAAGAATTTCCTTGGTTTCCCATTTGGACATAACCAAATTTGCATATGTATTAGCACAGGGGGTGCCCATAGCTACTATGGCTGCTTTTGTTACTTTGAATTATGTCTGATGAAGGATTATTCTGAAAGCGCTTACTTTTAATAAAGAAGATTCCACAAAGAATAATTCAGCGGTGACCTGTACTTTATTTTTCGTACTTGTTGTACCCCACTCTCCCATGTAGTGACTCTGGATGTGTCCAAGCAAGGCAAGGAGCAGTTATGCAGTGTAAATGTGCAGAATATCACTCCCATCCAAGGTAGACACAAGTACTACAGTGGCTTTTCATCTGTCCTTGATTTTGCAGACTGTTCTGGTTTGTGTCATATTTTATACAGTTGATTTTTGCTTATTATTATTCAGAAAGTGCCTGTTGCTCTGTGTTTAAGTAGCAATGCTTTAAAGACCATCAGGTAAACTTCTCTGAGATTGTAAGATGCAAGTAAGCTTTAATAAGAATACTTTTAAAGAATTGCAAACATTGAAAGCCTTTCTGCTGTTGCCAGGCAGAGAATACTTACAAACTAGATAACGTACAAGACTTGGGTATTGAAATGCATAAGACAGTATTTGTAATAAAGGAAAGGATTACATTATTTTAAGAAGCTCATTACATTTATTGGAGACTTGCAGTCATCTGCTTTACCTGTAGACTAAACAGAATGCCAGTCTATCATGTGTGGTCCATAACCTGTGCACTAATCCTTTAAGCAATGTATCTTGAGCTTGTTTCTTGTTTGCTTTACATTTTTTACTTTGATCATGTTTTCCCCATGAAACAAGTACATAGTTGTTGTCAGGCAACAGGTCTTTTTTGGATAAGAAACATTTTTACAAATGGGGGTATCACAGAGATTGCGACTTTCAGCATGTTACTTGGTACTTTAATAAAGCTGAATATAAATTATAATTAGAACTGCAGTGCAAGGAGAAGGGGTTTGAATTGAGTGCTGCTTGTTTTTTTTATACTTGATTTTGACTGGCATTCCAGTAATGTATTTAAAAAGTAATTTATTTTTTCATGCCTCACAACCTTTTTGTTTACATCTAGATATTAAGTAAGCTGTTTTTCTTCTACACTTAATTTTGTCTTGATTGGAATCTCATAATGATGGTTTGGAACCCAGAGCAGCGTATTTAATTATAGTTACAGTTTTTGTGGTTTTGAGCTTAGCTCCTCCCCTTTTTAGTTGGCCGCACCCCTTCCCATTGACCCCACCCATTCAGCTGTCTCCTGCAGCCCCCCTGTGATTTGAAGTCACGAGCCGGCAGTGGAAATAACCCAAAATGAACCACTTATACAAGGCAGGACAGAATATCGGTGATGAGGTGAAACTACAGCCCACTGCTATCAATGGCTACACAGAAATTTTAAAAAGTACTCTTTAGAGACACAGCCACAACTTTCAGTTGAGTTAGTATTCAGTGAGACACACAAATAAATAAATTAAATGTAGAACTATAACAAAAGAGCAGATAAAAGTGTGCTTAAATTCACTTATACGTCCAGTTGATTTCAGGTAGATCTTAGCTCAGGTAATAAGCAGAAATAACCCAAAATTGTGCCACTTATATAAGGCAGGACAGAATATCAGTGATGAGGTGAAACTACCCCCAACTGCTAACAATGGCTACACAGAAATTCCTACAAGTACTCTGTAGAGACACAGCCACAACTTTCAGTTTAGTTAACATTCAGTGAGAAGCACAAATAAATAAATTAAATGCAGAACTATATGACAAAGAGCAGATAAAAGTGTACTTAAATTCACTTATATGTCCATATGATTATAGGTAGATCATAGCCGGAGCAAATCTCAGATAATAAGCAGAAATAACCTAAAATTTACCACTTATATAAGGCAGGACAGAATATCAGTGATGAGGTGAACCTATCCCCCATTGCTATCACTGGCTACACAGAAATTCAAACAAGTACTCTGTAGACACACAGCCACAACTTTCAGTTGAGTTAATATTCAGTGAGAAACATAAATAAATAAATTAAATGCAGAACTATATGAAAAAGAGCAGATAAAAATACACTTAAATTCACTTATACATCCAGTTGATTTCATGTAGATCTTAGCCAGAGCAAAGCTCACATAATAAGCAGAAATTAGCCAAAATGCACCACTTATATAAGGCAGGACTGAATATCAGCGATGAGGTGAAACTACCCCACACTGCTATCAATGGCTACACAGAAATTCTAAAAAGTACTCTGTAGAGACACTGCCACAACTTTCAGTCAAGTTAATATTCAGTGAGAAACACAAATAAATAAATTAAATGCAGAGCTATATGAAAAATAACAGATAAATGTGTACTTAAATTCAATTATACATCCAGCTGATTTCAGGTTGATCTTAGCCGGAGCAAAGCTCAGATAATAAGTAGAAATTACCCAAAATGCACCACTTATATAAGGCAGGACTGAATATCAGTGATGAGGTGAAACTACCCCCCACTGCTATCAATGGCTACACAGAAATTCTAACAAGTACTTTGTAGAGACACAGCCACAACCTTCAGTTGAGTTAATATTCAGTAAGAAACACAAATAAATAAATTAAATACAGAGTTATATGAAAAAGAGCACACAAATGTGTACTTAAATTCATTTATACATCCAGTTGATTTCAGGTAGATCTTAGCTGGTGCAAATCTCAGATAATAAGCAGAAAAAAAAAAACAAAATGTCCTCCTTATATAAGGCAGGACAGAATATCGGTGATGAGATGAAACTACCCCCCACTGCCATCAATGGCTACACAGCAATTCTCACAAGTACTCTGTATAGAACACAGCCACAACTTTCAGTTGAGTTAATATTCAGTGAGAAACACAAATAAATAAATTAAATGCAGAACTATATGAATAAGAGCAGATAAAAAATGTACTTAAATTCACTTATACGTCTTGTTGATTTCAGGTAGATCTTAGCCGGAGGAAAGCTCAGATAATAAGGAAAAATAACCCAAGATGCACCACTTATATAAGGCAGGGCAAAATATCAGTGATAAGGTGAAACTACCCCCATCTGCTATCAAAGGCTGCACAGAAATTCTAACTAGTACTCTGTAGAGACACATCCACAACTTTCAGTTGAGTTAATATTCAGTAAGGAACACAAATAAATAAATTAAATGCAGAACTATATAAAAAAATCAGATATAAGTTTACTTAAATTCACTTATACGTCCAGTTGATGTCAGGTAGATCTTAGCCGGAGCATACTCAGATAAAAAGCAGAAATAACCCAAAATGTGCCAATTCTATAAGGCAGGACAGAATATCAGTGATGAGGTAAAACAACCCCCACTGCTAACTATGGCTACACAGAAATTCTAACAAGTACTCTGTAGAGACACAGCCACAACTTTCAGCCGACTTAATCTTCATTGAGAAACAAAAATAAAAAAATTAAATGCAGAACTATATGAAAAAGAGAAGATAACATGTACTTAAATTAACTTATATGTCCAGATGATTTCAGGTAGATCGTAGCCAGAGCAAAGCTCATATAATAAGCAGAAATAACCCAAAATCTGCCACTTATATAAGGCAGGACAGAATATCAGTGATGAGGTGAAACTACCCCCCACTGCTATCAACGACTACACAGAAATTCTAACAAGTACCATGTAGAGACAGAGCCACAACTTTCAGTTCAGTTAATATTCAGTGAGAAAAACAAATAAATAAATTAAATGCAGGACCATATGAAAAAGAGCAGATAAAAGTGTACTTAAATTTAGTTATACATCCAGTTGATTTCAGGTACGTCTTAGCTGGAACAAAGCTCAGATAATTAGCAGAAATAATCCAAAATGTACCACTTATATACGGCAGGACAGAATATCATTGATGAGATGAAACTACCCCCTACTGCCATCAATGGCTACACAGCAATTCTCACAAGTACTCTGTATAGAACACAGCCACAACTTTCAGTTGAGTTAATATTCAGTGAGAAACACAAATAAATAAATTAAATGCAGAATTATATGAAAAATAGCAGATTAGAGTGTACTTATTCACTTATGTGTCCAGTTGATTTCAGGTAGATCTTAGTTGGAGCAATGCTCAGATACTAAGCAGAAATAACCCAAAATGTACGACTTATATAAGGCAGGGAAGAATATCAGTGAAGAGGCAAAACTACCCCCACTGCTATCTATGGCTAGACAGAAATTCTAAGAACTTTTAGAGACACAGCCACAACTTTCAGTTGAGTTAATATTCAACGAGAAGCACAAATAAAGTAATTGCAGAACTATTTGAAAAAAAGCAGATAAAATTGTACATAATTCACTTTTACTTCCAGGTGATTTCAGGTAGATCTTAGCCGGAACAAAGCTCATGTAATAAGCAGAAATAACCCAAAATCTACAACATATATAAGGCAGGACAGAATATCAGTAATGAGGTGAAACTACCCCCACTGGTATCAATGGCTACACAGAAATTCTAACACGTACACTGTAGAGACACAGTCACAACTTTCAGTTAAGTTCATATTCAGTGAGAAACAGAAATAAATAAATTAAATGCAGAACTATATGAAAAAGAGCACATAAAAGTGTACTTAAATTTACTTATACCTCCAGTTGATTTCAGGTAGATCTTAGGTGGAACAAGGCTCAGATAATAAGCAGAAATAACCGAAAATATACTACTTATATAATGCAGGACAGAATATTAGTAAAAAGGTGAAACTACCCCCCACTGCTATCAATGGCTACACAGATATTCTAACAAGTACTCTGTAGGGACACAGCCACAACTTTCAGTTAAATTTATATTCAGTGAGAAATACAAATAATTAAAATAAATGCAGAACTATATGAAAAAGAGCAGATAAAAGTTTATGTAAATTCACTTATATGTCCAGTTGATTTCATGTAAATCTCAGACGAAGCAAAGCTCCGATAATAAGCAGAAAAAACCCAAAATGTTGGACTTATATAAGGCAGGACAGAATATCAATGATGAGGTGAAACTACCCCCCCCCCACTGTTAACTATGGCTACACAGAAATTCTAACAAGTACTCTGCAGAGACACAGCCAATACTTTCAGTTGACTTAATAGTCAGTGAGAAACACAAATAAAAAAACTAAACGCAGAACTACATGAAGAGCAGATAAAATGTACTTAAATTCACTTATATGTCCAGTTGATTTCAGGTAGGTCTTAGCTGGAGCAAAGCTCATATAATAAGTAGAAATAACCCAACATCTACCACTTATATAAGGCAGGACAGAATACCAGTGATGAGGTGAAACTACCCCCTACTGCTATCAATGGCTACACAGAAATTCTAACAAGTCCTCTGTAGAGACCCAGCCAAAATGTTCAGTTCAGTTAATATTCAGTGAGAAACACAAATAAATAAATTAAATGCAGAAATATATGAAAAAGAACAGTAAAAGTGTATTTAAATTTTCTTATACATCCCGTTGATATCAGGTAGATCTTAGCTGCAGCAAAGCTCAGATAATAAGCAGAAATATCCCAAAATGAACTACGTATATAAGGCAGGACAGAATATTAATGAAGTGGTGAAACTACCCCCCACTGCTATCAATGGCTACACAGAAATTCTACTCGGTAGAGACACAGCCACAACTTTCAGTTAATTTTATATTCAGTGAGAATCACAAATAAATAACACTAAATGCAGAGCTAAAAAGACCAGATAAAAGTGTACTTAAATTCACTTATACATCCAGTTGATTTCAGGTAGATCTTAGTCGGCAAAGCTCAAATAATAACAAGAAAAAAAACAAAATGTACTACTTATATAAAGCAGGACAGAATATCTGTGATGAGGTGAAACTTCCCCCACTGCTATCAATGGCTACACAGAAATTCTAACAAGTACTTTGTAGATACACAGCCACAACTTTCAGTTGAGTTAATATTCAGTGAGAAACACAAATAAATAAATTAAAAGCAGAACTATATGAAAAAGAGCAGAAAAAAGTTTACTTAAATTCACTTATACATCCAGTTGATTTCAGGTAGATCTTAGACGGATCAAAGCTCAGATAATAAGCAGAAATAACCCAAAATGTACCACTTATGTAAGGCAGGACAGACTATCAGTGATGAGGTGAAATAACCCTTACTGCCGTCAATGGCTACACAGAAATTTTAAAAAGTACTCTCTAGAGACACAGCCAAACCTTTCAGTTGAGGTAATATTCAATGAGAAACACAAATAAATAAATTAAATGCAGAACTATATGAAAAAAAAACAGAAAAATGTTTACTTAAATTCACTTATATGTCCAGTTGATTTCAGTTAGATCTTAGCCGGAGCAAACTCAGATGAAAAGCAGAAGTAACCCAAAATGTGCCACTTATATAAGGCAGGACAAAATATCAGTGATTAGGTGAATCTACCCCCCACTGCTAACTGTGGCTACACAGAAATTCTAACAAGTACTCTGTAGAGATACAGCTACAACTTTCACTTGAGTTAATATTCAGTGAAAAGCGCAAATAAATAAATGAAATGCAGAACTATATTAAAAAAAAGCAGAAAAAAATGTACTTAAATTCACGTATATGTCCAGTTGATTTCAAGTAGATCTTAGCCAGTGCAATGCTCAGATAATAAGCAGAAATAACCCAAAATGTACTACTTATATAAGGCAGGACAGAATATCAGTAATGAGGTGAAACCTCCCCCCACTGCTATAAATGGCGACACAGAAATTCTAACAAGTACTTTATAGAGACACAGCCACAACTTTCAGTTGAGTTAATTTTCAGTGAGAAACACAAATAAATAAATTAAATGCAGAATTATATGAAAAAGAGCAGATAAAAGTGTACTTAAATTCCCTTATACATCCAGTTGATTTCACGTAGATCTTAGCCGGAGCAAACTCATATAAAAAGCAGAAATAACCCAAATTTTACCACTTATATAAGTCAGGACAGAATATCAGTGATGAGGTAAAACTACCCCCGTCACTGCTATCAATGGCTACACAGAAATTCTAACACATACTCTGTAGAGACACAGCCACAACTTTCCGTTGAGTTAATGTTGTTTGTCTTTCGGCTTTTCCCTGGTAAGGGGTCGCCACAGCGGAACTCCGGCCACTAATGATTGGCAGTAGTTTTTATGAAATGCCGAGGTGCCAGCTCGATGCCCAACCTTCAACGAAGGCACGCCCATTTATGCACGCATGTCTTTTGAATGCTACCCAACCGCAGGGAGGACATCCAGATTCCACACAGAAAGCACTCCCAAGCAAAGCCGAGAATCGAACAGGAGAACCTCTTGCTGTGAGGCAACAATGCTACCCCCCGTACCACCATGCCAATTTTTCAGTTGAGTTAATATTCAGTGAGAAACACAAACAAATAACTTAAATGAATAACTATAAGAAAAATAGCAGACAAAAGTGTGATTAAATTAATTTATAACTCCAGTTGGTTTCAGGTAGATCTTAACCAGAGCAAAGCTCAGATAATAAGCAGAAATAACCCAAAATGTACCCTTATATAAGGCAGGACAGAATACTAGTGATGAGGTGAAACTACCCCCCACTGCTATCAATGGCAACACAGAAATTCCTACAAGTACTCTGTAGAGACACAGCCACAACTTTCAGTTGAGTTAACATTCAGTGAGAAATACAAATAAATAAATTAAATGCAGAACTATATGAAAAAAAGCAGATAAAAATATACTTAAATTCATTTTTACGTACAGTTGATTTCAGGTAGCTCTTAGCCGCAGCAAAGCTCAGATAATAAGCAGAATTAACCCAAGATGCACCACTTGTATAAGGCAGGACAGAATATCAGTGATGAGGTGAAACTACCCCCCACTGCTGTCAATGGCTATACAGACATTCTAACAAGTACTCTATAGAGACACATCCACAACTTTCAGTTGAGTTAATATTCAGTGAGAAACATGAATAAATAAATTAAATGCAGAACTATATGAAAAAACAGATAAACGTTTACTTAAATTCACTTATACGTCCAGTTGATTTCAGGTAGATCTTAGCCAGAGCAAACTCAGATAAAAAGCAGAAATAACCCAAGATGCACCACTTGTCTAAGACAGGACAGAATATCAGTGATGAGGTGAAACTTCACCCACTGCTATCAATGGCTACACAGAAATTCTAACAAGTACTTTGCAAAGACACAGCTACAACTTTCAGTTAAGTTAATATTCAGTGAGAAACACAAATAAATAAATTAAATGCAGAACTATATGAAAAAGAGTATATAAAAGTGTACTTAAATTCAAATATATGTCCAGTTGATTTCAGGTTGATCTTAGCTGGTGCAAAGCTCAGATAATAAGCAGAAATAACCCCAAATGTACCACTTATATAAGGCAGGACAGAATATCAATAATAAGGTAATACTAACCCCTCACTGCTGTCAATGGCTACACAGAAATTCTAACAAGTACTCTGTAGAGATACAGCCACAACTTTCAGTTAAGTTAATATTCAGTGAGAAATACTAACAAATAAATCACATGCAGAACTA
Organism: Protopterus annectens; assembly: GCF_019279795.1. Classification (NCBI taxonomy): domain Eukaryota; kingdom Metazoa; phylum Chordata; order Ceratodontiformes; family Protopteridae; genus Protopterus; species Protopterus annectens. The sequence continues at coordinate 1,020,274,134 of NC_056748.1, read as the reverse complement.
TATGAAAAAGAGCATATAAAAGTGTACTTAAATTCAAATATATGTCCAGTTGATTTCAGGTTGATCTTAGCCGGTGCAAAGCTCAGATAATAAGAAGAAATAGCCCAAAATTTACCACTCATATAAGGCAGGACAGAATATCAGTGATGAGGTGAAACTACTCCAAACTGCTATCAATGGCTACACAGAAATTCTAACAAGTACTCTGTGGAGACACAGTCACAACTTTCAGTTAAGTTAATATTCAGTGATAAACACAAATAA
>NC_056748.1:1020227308-1020273370 GCF_019279795.1 Protopterus annectens | reverse complement strand
TACTTAAATTCACGTATACGTGCAGTTGGTTTCAGGTTGATCTTAGCAGGAGCAAAGCTCAGATAATAAGCAGAAATAACCCAACATGTGCCACTTACATAAGGCCGGACAGGATATCAGTGATGAGGTGAAACAACCCCCCCACTTCTATTAATGGCTACACAGAAATTCTAACAAGTACTCTGTAGAGACACAGCCACAACTTTGAGTTGAGGTAATATTCAGTGAGAAACACAAGTAAATAAATTAAATGCAGAACTGAATGAAAAAAAGCAGATAAAAGTGTACTTAAATTCAGTTATATGTCCAGATGATTTCAGGTAGATCTTAGTTGGAGCAAAGCTCAGATAATAAGCAGAAATAACCCAAAATACACCACATATATAAGGCAGGACAGGATATCAATGATGAGGTGAAACTACCCCCCACTGCTATCAATGGCTACACAGAAATTCTAACAAGTACTCTGTAGAGACACAGCCACAACTTTCAGTTCAGTTATTATTCAGTGAGAAAAACAAATAAATTAATTAAATGCAGAACTATAAGAAAAAAGAGCAGATAAAAAGTGTATTTAAATTCAGCATTTTCGCCTCATAGCAAGACGTTGTCCCGTTCGATTCTCAGCTAGAGCGTCTACTGTGGAGACATGCATGAATGGGCGTACCTTCGTTGAAGGTTGTGCATTAGGGCCGGCAACTCAGCATGTAAAAATCAACTGCCAATCATTAGCAGACCGGAGTTCTGCTGTGGCGACCCCTAACCGGGGAAAGCCAAAAGACGCAACAACAACAACAACATACATCTGGTTGATGTCAGGTAGATGTTAGCCAGAGCAAAGCTCAGATAATAAGCAGAAACACCCCATAATGTACCACTTATATAAGGCAGGACAGGATATCAGTGGTGAGGTGAAACTACCCTCCACTTCTATCAATGGCTACACAGAATTTCTAACATGTACTCTGTAGAGACACAGCCACAACTTTCACTTGAGGTAATATTCAGTGAGAAACACAAATACATAAATTTAATGCAGAACTATAAGAGAAAGAACAGATAAAAGTGTACTTAAATTCACTTGCACATCCAGTTGATTTAAGCAAGATCTTAGCCGGAGCAAAGCTCAGATAATAAGCAGAAATAACCCAAAATGTACCACTTATATAAAGCAGGACAGGATATCAGTGATCAGGTGAAACTACACCCCACTGCTATCAATTGCTACTTAGAATCCTAACAAGTACTATGTAGACCCACAGCCACAGCTTTCAGTTGAGTTAATATTCAGTGTGAAACACAAATAAATAAATTAATTGCAGAACTATATGAAAAAAAGCAAATAAAAGTGTACTAAAATTCACTTACAAATACAATGTATTTCAGGTACATCTTAGCTGGAGCAAAGCTTAGATAATATGCCGAAATAAACAAAAATGTACCCGTTATATAAGGCAGGACAGGATATCTGTGATGAGGTGAAACTACCTCCCACTGCTATCAATGGCTACACAGAAATTCTAACAAGTACTCTGTAGAGAAACAGCCACATCTTTCAATTGAGAAAATATTCAGTGAGAAAATCAAATTAATAAATTAAATGAAGAACTATATGAAAAAGAGCAGATAAAAGTGTACTTAAATTCACTTATACGTCCAGTTGATTTCAGGTATATTTTAGCTGGAGTAGAGCTCAGATAATAAGCAGAAATAACCCAAAATGTACCACTTATATAAGGCAGGACAGGATATCAGGGATGATGTGAAACTACCCCCCACTTCTATCAATGACTACCAGAATTTCTAACAAGTACTCTGTAGAGATACAGCCACAACTTTTAGTTGAGTTAATATTCAGTGCAAAACACAAATAAATAAATTAAATTCAGAACTATATGAAAAAAGAGCAGATAAAAGTGTACTTAAATTCACTTATACATCCAGTTGATTTCAGGTAGATCTTAGCCAGAGCAAAGCTAAGATAATAAGCAGAAATAACCAAAAATGTACCACGTATATAAGGCAGGACAGGATATCAGTGATGAGGTGAAACTACCCCCCACTGCTATTAATGGCTACCCAGAAATTCTAAAAAGTGCTCTCTAGAGACATAGCCACAACTTTCAGTTGAGTTAATATTCAGTGAGAAACACAAATAAATAAATTGAATACAGAATGATATGAAAGAGTGCAGACAAAATGTACTTAAATTCACTTATACGTGCAGTTGATTTCAGGTTGATCTTAGCTGGACCAAAGCTCAGATAATAAGCAGAAATAACCCAAAATGTCCCAGTTATATAAGGCAAGACAGGATATCAGTGATGAGATGAAACAACCCCACTGCTATCAATGGCTACACAGAAATTCTAACAAGTACTCTGTAGACCCACAGCCGCAGCTTTCAGTTGGGTTAATATTCAGTGAGAAACACAAATAAATAAATTAATTGCAGACCTGTATGAAAAAGAGCAGATAAAGGTGTACAAAAATTCACTTACACATCCAGTATATTTCAGGTACATCTTAGCCGGAGCAAAGCTCAGGTAATAAGCAGAAATAACCAAAAATGTACCCTTTGTATAAAGCAGGACAGGATATCAGTGATGAGGTAAAACTACCCCCTACTGCCATCAATGGCTACACAGAAATTCTAACAAGTCCTCTGTAGAGACACAGTCACATGTTTCAATAGAGTAAATATTCAGTGAGAAAATCAAATAAATAAATTACATGAAGAACTACATGAAAAAGAGCAGATAAAAGTGTACTTAAATTCACTTTTACATGCAGTAGATTTCAGGTAGATTTTAGCTGGAGTAGAGCTCAGATAATAAGCAGAAATAAGCCAAAATGTACCACTTATATAAGGCAGGACAGGATATCAGGGATGAGGTGAAACTACCCCCCACTTCTATCAATGGCTACCAGAAATTCTAACACATACTCTGTAGAGACACAGCCAAAACTTTCAGTTGAGTTAATATTCAGTGAGAAATGCAAATAAATAAATAAAATGCAGAACTATATGAGAAATAGCAGATAAAAGTGTACTTAAATTCACATATACGTCCAGTTGATTTCAGGTAGATGTCAGCCATAGCAAAGGTCAGATAATAAGTGAAATAACCCAAAATCTACCATTATATAAGGTAGGACAGGATATCAGCGATGAGGTGAAACTACCCCCCCACACTGCTATCAATGTCTACAAAGAAATTCTAACAAGTACTCTGTAGAGACACAGCAACAACTTTCAGTTTAGTTAATATTCAGCAAGAAACTCAAATAAATACATTAAATGCAAAACTATATGAAAAAAGCAGGTAAAAGTGTACTTAAATTCACTTATACGTCCAGTTGATTTCAGGAAGATCTTAGCCAGCGCAAAGCACAGATAATAAGCAGAAATAACTAAAAATTTACCCTTGATATAAGACAGGACAGGATATCAGTGATGAGGTGAAACTGCCCCCCACTGCTATCAATGGCTACACAGAAATTCTAACAAGTACTCTGTAGAGACACAGCCACGTATTTCAATTGAGTAAACATTCAGTGAGAAAATCAAATAAATAAAATAAATGAAGAACTATATGAAAAAGAGCAGATTAAAGTGTACTTAAATTCACCTATACATCCAGTTAATTTCAGGTAGATTTAGCCAGAGTAGAGCTCAGATAATAAGCAAAAATAACCCAAAATGTACCACTTATATAAGGCAGGACAGGATATCAGTGATGAGGTGAAACTACCCCTCCCCCACTGATATTAATGGCTACCCAGAAATTCTAAAAGTACTCTCTAGAGACATAGCCACAATTTTCAGTTGAGTTAATATTCAGTGAGAACCACTAATAAATAAATTGAATGCCGAACAATATGAAAGAGTGCAGACAAAAGTGTACTTAAATTCACTTATACGTGCAGTTGATTTCAGGTTGATCTTAGCCGGAGTAAAGCTCAGATAATAAGCAGAAATAACCCAAAATGTACCACTTATATAAGGCAGGACAGGATATCAGTGATGAGGTGAAACAACCCCCCACTGCTATCAATGGCTACACAGAAATTCTAACAAGTACTCTGTAGAGACACAGCCACAACTTTCAGTTCAGTTATTATTCAGTGAGAAAAACAAATAAATAAATTAAATTCAGAACTATATGAAAAAAGAGCAGATAAAAAGTGTATTTAAATTTAGCGTTGTCGCCTCACAGCAAGATGTTGTCCCGTTCGATTCTCAGCTAGAGCGTCTACTGTGGAGACATGCATGAAGGTTGTGCATTAGGCAACTCAGCATGTAAAAATCAACTGCCAATCATTAAAAAGCAAAGACACAACAACAACAACAACAACATACATCTGGTTGATTTCAGGTAGATGTTAGCCAGAGCAAAGCTCAGATAATAAGCAGAAATAACCCAAAATGTACCACTTATATAAGGCAGGACAGGATATCAGTGGTGAGGTGAAACTACCCCCCACTTCTATCAATGGCTACACAAACATTCTAACATGTACTCTGTAGAGACACAGCCACAACTTTCACTTGAGGTAATATTCAGTGAGAAACACAAATACATAAATTAAATACATAACTATAAGAGAAAGAACAGATAAAAGTGTACTTAAATTCACTTGTACATCCAGTTGATTTAAGCAAGATCTTAGCCGGAGCAAAGCTCAGATAATAAGCAGAAATAACCCAAAATGTACCACTTATATAAAGCAGGACAGGATATCAGTGATCAGGTGAAACTACACCCCACTGCTATCAATTGCTACTTAGAATTCTAACAAGTACTATGTAGACCCACAGCCACAGCTTTCAGTTGAGTTAATATTCAGTGAGAAACACAAATAAATAAATTAATTGCAGAACTATATGAAAAAAAGCAGATAAAAGTGTACTAAAATTCACTTACAAATACAATGTATTTCAGGTATATCTTAGCTGGAGCAAAGCTTAGATAATATGCAGAAATAAACAAAAATGTACCCGTTATATAAGGCAGGACAGGATATCTGTGATGAGGTGAACCTACCTCCCACTGCTACCAATGGCTACACAGAAATTCTAACAAGTACTCTGTAGAGACACAGCCACATCTTTCAATTGAGAAAATATTCAGTGAGAAAATCAAATAAATAAATTAAATGAAGAACTATACGAAAAAGAGCAGATAAAAGTGTATTTAAATTCACTTATACGTCCAGTTGATTTCAGGTATATTTTAGCTGGAGTAGAGCTCAGATAATAAGCAGAAATAACCCAAAATGTACCACTTATATAAGGCAGGACAGGATATCAGGGATGAGGTGAAACTACCCCCCACTTCTATCAATGTCTATTAGAATTTCTAACAAGTACTCTGTAGAGACACAGCCACAACTTTCAGTTGAGTTAATATTCAGTGAGAAACACAAATAAATAAATTAAATTCAGAACTATAAGAAAAAAGAACAGATAAAAGTATACTTAAATTCACTTATACGTCCAGTTGATATCACGTAGGTTTTAGCCTGAGCAAAGCTAAGATAGTAAGCAGAAATAACCCAAAATGTACCACTTATATTAGGCAGGACAGGATATCAGTGATGAGGTGAAACTACCCCCTCCCCCACTGCTATTAATGTCTACCCAGAAATTCTAAAAAGTACTCTCTAGAGACATAGCCACAACTTTCAGTTGAGTTAATATTCAGTGAGAACCACAAAGAAATAAATTGAATGCTGAACAATATGAAAGAGTGCAGACAAAAGTGTACTTAAATTCACGTATACGTGCAGTTGGTTTCAGGTTGATCTTAGCAGGAGTAAAGCTCAGATAATAAGCAGAAATAACCCAAAATGTACCACTTATGCAAGGCAGGACAGGATATCAGTGATGAGGTGAAACAACCCCCCACTGCTATCAATGGCTACAAAGAAACTCTAACAAGTACTCTGTAGAGACACAGCCACAACTTTGAGTTGAGGTAATATTCAGTGAGAAACACAAGTAAATAAATTAAATGCAGAACTGAATGAAAAAGAGCAAATAAAAGTGTACTTAAATTCAGTTATACATCTGGTTGATTTCAGGTAGATGTTCGCCAGAGCAAGCCTCGGATAATAAGCAGAAATAACCCAAAATGTACCACTTATATAAGGTAGGACAGGATATCAATGATGAGGTGAAACCACCCCCCCCCCACTGCTATCAATGGCTACACAGAAATTCTAGCAAGTACTCTGTAGAGACACAGCCACATCTTTCAATTGAGAAAATATTCAGTGAGAAAATCAAATAAATAAATTAAAGGAAGAACTATATGAAAAAGAACCGATAAAAGTGTACTTAAATTCACTTATACGTCCAGTTGATTTCAGCTATATTTTAGCTGGAGTAGAGCTCAGATAATAAGCAGAAATAACCCAAAATGTACCACTTATATAAGGCAGGACAGGATATCAGGGATGAGGTGAAACTACCCCCACTTCTATCAATGGCTATCAGAATTTCTAACAAGTCCTCTGTAGAGATACAGCCACAACTTTTAGTTGAGTTAATATTCAGTGAGAAACACAAATAAATAAATTAAATTCAGAACTATATGAAAAAAGAGCAGATAAAAGTGTACTTAAATTCACTTATATGTCCAGTTGATTTCAGGTAGATCTTAACCGAGCAAAGCTAAGATTATAAGCAGAAATAACCCAAAATATACCACGTATATAAGACAGGATAGGATATCAGTGATGAGGTGAAATTACCCCCCACTGATATTAATGGCTACCCAAAAATTCTAAAAAGTATTCTCTAGAGACATAGCCACAACTTTCAGTTGAGTTAATATTCAGTGACAAACACAAATAAATAAATTGAATACAGAACAATATGAAAGAGTGCAGACAAAATGTACTTAAATTCACTTATACGTGCAGTTGATTTCAGGTTGATCTTAGCCAGAGCAAAGCTCAGATAATACACAGAAATAACCCAAAATGTACCACTTATATAAGGCAAGACAGGATATCAGTGATGAGATGAAACAACCCCCACTGCTATCAATGGCTACACAGAAATTCTAACAAGTACTCTGTAGAGACAAAGCCACAACTTTGAGTTGAGGTAATATTCAGTGAGAAACACAAGTAAATAAATTAAATGCAGAACTGAATGAAAAAGAGCAGATAAAAGTGTTCTTAAATTCAGTTATACATCTGGTTGATTTCAGGTAGATGTTCGCCAGAGCAAACCTCAGATAATAAGCAGAAATAATCCAAAATGTACCACTTATATAAGGTAGGACAGGATATCAATGATGAGGTGAAACCCTCCCCCCCACACTGCTATCAATGGCTACACAGACATTCTAGCAAGTACTCTGTAGAGACACAGCCACAACTTTCAGTTGAGTTATTACTCAGTGAGAAACACAAATAAATAAACCAAATGCAGAACTATATGAAAAAGAGCAGATAAAAGTGTTCTTAAATTCAGTTATACATCTGGTTGATTTCAGGTAGATGTTCGGCAGAGCAAACCTCAGATAATAAGCAGAAATAACCCAAAATGTACCACTTATATAAGGCAGAACAGGATATCAGTGGTGAGCTGAAACTACCCCCATCTTCTATTAATGGCTACACAGAAATTCTAGCATGTAGTCTGTAGAGACACAGCCACAACTTTTACTTGAGTTAATATTCAGTGAGAACCACAAATTAATAAATTAAATGCAGAACTATAAGAGAAAGAGCAGATAAAAGAGTTCTTAAATTCATTTGTTTATCCAGTTGATTTCAGGTAGATCTTGCTGGAGCAAAGTTCAGATAATAAGCAGAAATACCCCAAAATTTACCACTTATATAACGCAGGATAGGATATCAGGGATGAGGTGAAACTACCCTCCACTTCTATCATTCGCTACCAGAAATTCTAACAAGTACTCTGTAGAGACACAGCCACAACTTTCAGTTGATTAATATTCAGTGAGAAACACAACTAAATAAATTAAGTGCAGAACTATATGAAAAAGAGCAGATAAAAGTGTACTTAAATTCATTTATACGTGCAGTTGATTTCAGGTAGATCTTAGCCAGAGCAAAGCTAAGATAATAAACAGAAATAACCCAAAATGTACCACTTATATAAGGCAGGACAGGATGTCAGTGATGAGGTGAAACTACCCCCCACTGCTATTAATGGCTACACAGAAATTCTAACAAGTACCCTCTAGAGACACAGCTACAACTTTCAGTTGAGTTAATGTTCAGTGAGAAACACAAATAAATAAATAAAATGCAGAACTGTATGAAAAAGAGCAGATAAAAGTGTACTTAAATTCACTTATACATGCTGTTGATTTCAGCAAAGCCCAGATAATAAGCAGAAATAACCCAAAATGCACCACTTACAAAAGGCAGGACAGGATATCAACGATGAGGTGAAACTAACCCCCCCACTGATATTAATGACTACACAGAAATTCTAACAAGTACTCTGTAGAGACACAGCCACAACTTTGAGTTGAGGTAATTTTCAGTGAGAAACACAAGTAAATAAATTAAATGCAGAACTGTATGAAAAAGAGCACATAAAAATGTATTTAAATTCACTTATACGTCCAGTTGATTTCAGGTAGATCTTAGCCAGAGCAAAGCTAAGATAATAAGCAGAAATAACCCAAAATGTACCACCTATATAAGGCAGGACAGGATGTCAGTGATGAGGTGAAAGTCCCCCTCCCCCACTACTATTAATGGCTACCCAGAAATTCTAAAAAGTACTCTCTAGAGACATAGAAACAACTTTCAGTTGAGTTAATATTCAGTGAGAAACACAAATAAATAAACTGAATGCCGAACAATATGAGAGTGCAGATAAAAATGTGCTTAAATTCACTTATAAGTGCAGTTGATTTCAGGTTGATCTTAGCTGGAGCAAAGCTCAGATAATAAGCAGAAATAACCCAAAATGCACAACTTATATAAGGCAGGACAGGACACCCATAATGAGGTGAAACTACCGCCCCCCCCACTGCTATCAATGGCTACACAGAAATTCTAAAAAGTATTCTATAGAGACAGAGCCACAACTTTGAGTTGAGGTAATTTTCAGTGAGAAACACAAGTAAATAAATTAAATGCAGAACTATATGAAAAATAGCAGATAAAAATGTACTTAAATTCACTTATATGTCCACTTGATTTCAGGTAGATCTTAGCCTGAGCAATGTTCAGATAATAAGCAGAAATAACACAAAATGTACCACTTATATAAGGCAGTACAGGATGTCAGTGATGAGGTGGAACTACCCCTCCCACTGCTATCATTTGCTATGTAGAGACACAGCCACAACTTTCAGTTGAGTTATTATTCAGTGAGAAACACAAATAAATAAATAAAATGCTGAACTATATGAAAAAGCGCAGATAAAAGTTTACTTAAATTCAGTTATACATCCGGTTGATTTCAGGTAGATGTTAGCCAGAGTAAAGCTCAGATTATAAGCAGGAATAACTCAAAATGTTCCACTTATATAATGCAGGGCAGGATCTCAGTGATGAGGTGAACCCCCCCCCCTCACTGCTATCAATGGCCACACAGAAATTCTAACAAGTACTCTGTAGAGACACAGCCACAATTTTCAGTTGAATTAATATTCAGTGAGAAACACAAATAAATAAATAAATTAAATGCAGAACTATATGAAAAAGAGCGGATAAAAGTGTACTAAAATTCAATTATACATCCAGTTGATTTCAGGTAGATCTTAGCTGGAGCAAAGCTCAGATAATAAGCAGAATTAACACAAAATTTACCACTCATATAAGGCAGGACAGAATATCAGCGGTGAGGTGAAACTACCCCCCACTTCTATCAATGGCTACACAGAAATTCTAACATGTACTCTGTAGAGACTCAGCCAAAACCTTAACTTGAGGTAATATGCAATGAGAAAAACAAATAAATAAAATTAATGCATAACAATATGAAAGAGTACAGATAAAAGTGTACTTAAATTCACTTATATGTGCAGTTGATTTCAGGTTGATCTTAGTTGAAGCAAAGCTCAGATAATAAGCAGAAATATTCCAAAATGTACCACTTATATAAGGCAAGACAGGGTATCAGTGATGAGGTGAACCCCCCCCCACCCACTGCTATCAATGGTCACACAGAAATTCTAACAAATACTCTGTAGAGACAGAGCCACAACTTTCAGTTGAATTAATATTCAGTGAGAAACACAAATAAATAAATTAAATGCAGAACTATATGAAAAAGAGCCGATAAAAGTGTACTTAAATTCACTTATGCCTCCAGTTGATTTCAGGTAGATCTTCGCTGGAGCAAAGCTCAGATAATAAGCAGAATTAACGGAAAATTTACCACTCATATAAGGCAGGACAGGATATCAGTGATGAGGTGAAACTACCCCCCACTGCTATCAATTGCTACACAGAAATTCTACCAAGTACTCTGTAGACCCACAGACAGCTTTCAGTTGAGTTAATATTCAGTGAGAAACACAAATAAATAAATTAATTGCAGAACTGTATGAAAAAGAGCAGACAAACGTGTACTAAAATTCACTTACACATCCTGTATATTTCAGGTAGATCTTAGCTAGTACAAAGCTCAGATAATAAGCAGAAATAACCAAAAATGTACCCTTTATATAAGGCAGGACAGGATATCAGTGATGCGGTGAAACTACCCCCTACTGCTATCAATGGCTACACAGAAATTCTAACAAGTCCTCTGTAGAGACACAGTCACATGTTTCAATAGAGTAAATATTCAGTGAGAAAATCAAATAAATAAATTACATGAAGAACTTCATGAAAAAGAGCAGATAAAAGTGTACTTAAATTCACTTTTACATCCAGTAGATTTCAGGTAGATTTTAGCTGGGGTAGAGCTCAGATAATAAGCAGAAATAACCCAAAATGTACCCCTTATATAAGGCAGGACAGTGTATCAGGGATGAGGTGAAACTACCCCCCACTTCTATCAATGGCTACAAGAAATTCTAACAAGTACTCTGTAGAGACACAGCCACAACTTTCAGTTGAGTTAATATTCAGTGAGAAACACAAATAAATAAATTAAATTCAGAACTATAAGAAAAAAGAACAGATAAAAGTATACTTAAATTCACTTATACGTCCAGTTGATATCAGGTAGATCTTAGCCAGAGCAAAGCTAAGATAATAAGCAGAAATAACCCAAAATGTACCACTTATATAAGGCAGGACAGGATATCAGTGATGAGGTGAAACTACCCCCTCCCCCACTGCTATTAATGGCTACCTGGAAATTCTAAAAAGTACTCTCTAGAGATATAGCCACAGCTTTCAGTTGAGTTAATATTCAGAGAGAAACGCAAATAAATAAATTGAATGCCGAACAATATGAAAGAGTGCAGATAAAAGTGTACTTAAATTCACTTATAAGTGCAGTTGATTTCAGGTTGATCTTAACCCAGAGCAAAGGTCAGATAATAAGCAGAACTAACTCAAAATGTACAACTTATATAAGGCAGGACAGGATATTAGTGATGAGGTGAAACAACCCCCCCATTGCTATCAATGGCTACACAGAAATTCTATCAAGTACTTTGTAGAGACACAGACACAACTTTGAGTTGAGGTAATATTCAGTGAGAAACACAACTAAATAAATTAAAAGCAGAACTGAATAAAAAAGAGCAGATAAAATTGTACTTAAATTCAGTTATACGTCCAGTTGATTTCAGGTTGATCTTAGCCGGAGCAATGCTCATATAATAAGCAGAAATAACCCAAAATACACCACTTATATAAGGCAGGACAGGATATCAATGATGAGGTGAAACTACCACCCACTGCTATAAATGGCTACACAGAAATTCTAACATGTTTTCTGTAGAGGCAAAGCCACAACTTTCAGTTGAGTTGTTATTCAGTGAGAAACACAAATAAATAAATTAAATGCAGAATTATATGAAAAAGAGCAGATAAAAGTGTACTTAAATTCAGTTATACATCTGGTTGATTTCAGGTAGATGTTAGCCAGAGCAAAACTCAGATAATGAGCAGAAATAACCCAAAATGTACCACTTATATAAGGCAGGACAGGATATCAGTGGTGAGGTAAAACTACCCCCGACTTCTATCAATGGCTACACAGAAATTCTAACAAGTACTCTGTAGAGATACAGCCACAACTTTCAGTTGAGTTAATATTCAGTAACACAAATAAATATATTAAATGCAGAATTATATGAAAAAGAGCAGATAAAAGTGTACTTAAATTCACTTATACGTCCAGTTGATTTCAGGTAGATTTTAGCCGGAGCAAAGCTCAGATAATAAGCAGAAATAACCCAAAATGTACCACCTATATAAGGCAGGACAGGATATCAGTGATGAGGTGAAGCTACCCCCACTTCCATCAATGGCTACACATAAATTCTAACAAGTGAGTTAATATTCATTCAGAAACACAAATAAATAAATTAAATGCAGAACTATATGAAAAAGAGCAGATAAAAATGTACTTAAATTCACTTTTACATCCAGTTAATTTCAGGTTGATCTTAGCCGGAGTAAAGCTCAGATAATAAGCAGAAATAACCCAAAATGTACCAATTATTTAAGGCAAGACAGGATATCAGTGATGAGGCAAAACTGCCACCCACTGCTTACAATGTCTACACAGGAATTCTAACAAGTACTTTGTAGAGACAGAGCCACAACTTTTAGTTGAGTTAATATTCAGTGAGAAACACAAATAAATAAATTAAATGCAGAACTATATGAAAAAGAGCAGATAAAAGTGTACTTAAATTCACTTATACGTCATGTTGATTTCAGATAGATCTTAGCCGGAGCAAAGATCAGATAATAAGCCACAGCCTCAGATAATAATCCACAGTAAACACCAGCATCAGTCTACATGGATGCTTTATATCTTGTAGAATAAGTCCACCAGATTGTTTGATTAGCATGTGATTCAGCTGCTTATGCTGTAATTAACATATCTGAAACACAGGCTAAGACAAATGCAATCCATTAATAATTTACTTCATTATATAAAGGCAAATGTTTAGCTAGCCAAACTGATGGTGAGGACACTTGCTACATTTTTCAGGACTTCACAGAAGAGTATTTCTTCACAAGATGTCTTTACAGAGAAGTATTGAACTAGGTATTGCAGGTGTGCTCCCATTGTGTTACCTACATGATGCATATGGTGTAATATATTTATGAATAATGTGAAGCAAAGGCTTTTACACTTTTACCTGTATGCATTAGTTAGAAGTGCACTGGTGGCATGGCTTTGTTTATCAAGCCATTTCAGACGTACACATTATTGACAATACTTGAAAATAGAATGCTGTGTCATAAATATGTATTAAGGTTTCAGGGACATTTCTTTGAAAACATGGGTAGCATTTCAAAGATGTTTTATTAGCAAAATAGTTCATTTACCTATTCTTTTAGTGAGGGGGAGCAAAGAAGAGTTACTGTTATGTCACGAATTAGAATGGACTGCCCTTTTGTGCGGGGAGCACAGCTGAATTACTGCTATGGCAGAAACAATGATATGTTGCTCTTGCTACCCTCCTAGTTTTGGATCCTGCCTGTTGTTAGTATTTCACATCTTTAGACTGTTTTATGTTCTTCCAGTGGGCAATATTAACTGACTACCTTTACTGTTTTATCTGGAAACAGTTACTTTGTAGTTATGTGATAGTTATGTAGTATTTTGTCCTGTCCAGATCAATGGTAACTCTACAGAGCTTAAAGTAGACACTCGTTCAAAGTGTAACATTATATCAGCAGACACATTTGCTAAAGTGAGAAATAATGAGCAACTCAATGTGGCCGGTACTGAGAAACTTGTTGCTTATGGAGGTGAAGAAATTCAAACCGAAGGCTCAGTAATGCTTTCATGTTACTTGTCTATGAACTGTTACAGCTTGTTATTTTATGTAGTTCAAAGACCTTTGCATTCATTATTGGGTCTCAGAGACAGTTTGAGAATTAATCTGACTTCTTTTACCAAAGAAGTTCATCAAATAAGTGCATATCCTAGTTCCAACTTTTCTGAAGCCATTTTCTCAGAGTATGCTGTTGTTTTCGATGTCAAGTTGGGCAAACTTCCAGTTGTATATTCCATACAATTAGACTCAGAGGTCACTCCAGTAGTCAGACCAGCAAGAAAAGTTCCGATAGCTATACAAGATAAAGTCAAAGCTCAGCTGGAAAACAATGGTGCAGCAAGGTATAACTTGTCCAGTTACAGAACCAACTGAATGGGTGTTTTCCATGGTAGCAGCCCACATAAAAGACTCAGATGAAATCAGAATATGTATTGACCCAGGAGATTTGAACAAAAGATTAAAGAGACCACATCATCTAATGCGTACAGTCGAAAAGGTCGCAACTCTGATACCAAATGCCACTGTTTTTTCTGTCTTGGATGCAAAAAGTTCATTTTGGCAAGTGATGCTTGATGGCAAATCCTCATTACTAACTATTTTCAGTACCCCATTTGGCAGAGAGAGATTCCTAAGGATGCCATTTGGAATAAATTCTGCAAGTGAAGTCTTCCAGTGTGCAATGGAGCAAAATTTGTCAAGTTACCCTTGTCCCATAATAGTAGATGATTTATTGGTTAAAGGCAATGGTGAAGTAGAGCATGACAAAAACCTAAAGAAAGTTCTAGACAGAGCACATGAGGTAAACTTAAAGCTCAGTCCTCTGATGTGTAAATTCAGACTACCAGAAGTTACATATTTAGGTCATTTATTTACCAGCACTGGCTTGAGACCAGACCCATCTAAGCAAGCAACTATTCTTGAGATGTCAGTACCAGATAATATTCAAGCTCTACAGCGTTTCCTAGGCATGGTCAACTATTTAAGCAAGTTTATACCAGATTCCAGTGAATTGACAGCACCTTTAAGAGAACTGACACACAAAAATGTTACATGGTTTTAGTCAGAACAGCACCAGAAGGCATTTGAAGACCTTAAGCAGAAAATTGCTACCCAACCTACGTTAAGATATTATGATGTCAATAAACCAGTCACTCCTTCCTGTGATGCTTCACAATTTGGTCTTGGCACAGTCATTCTTCAAGAAGGCAGACCAGTAGCCTATGCATCTTGAACACTTACCCAAACTGAAATGCAATATGCTCAAATTGAGAAAGAACTTTTGGCAATAGCATTTGCATGTTCAGAGTTTCATGATTATATTTATGATCGAGCTATTCAGATTTAAACTGATCACCAATCTCTAGTTACTATTCTAAAGAAGCCTATGCATTCAGCTCCAGCGAGATGACAAAGAATGATGCTCTAATTGCAAAAGTATAACTTCAAAATGGTCTATACAACAGGCAAACTACTTTATCTGGCTGATACCTTATCCAGATTGCCCAGAAATACAACAGAGCAGCTTGACGCAGAAAATTTTCACTTTGACATCATGGAAGTGCATCATTTTTCTACCACTAGACTTGATGAGTTGAGAGATCACACAAAGACTGATCCAATTTTACAAATGCTCAACCACTACATTAATGTTGGATGACAGTTAAAACAATCAAGTGTACCTCCTGAAGTGCAAACCTATTTTCTTTATAGAGATGAGATGTTGATGGACGATGGCATTATTTTCAAAGGTTGCAAAGTTGTTCCTGCTTCCTTACAACATGAATATATACAGAATTTGCATCGTGGTCACCCAGGTTCTGCATCTACTAAGAGACAGGCGAGAGAACTATTATTTTGGCCTTCATTACGGAAAGACATCAATAAAGTGCGTTCTTCTTGTTCAGTATGCAATAATACTAAACCGCATCTGCAAAGAGATCCACTCCAGCTAAGTCAAGTTCCTGAACTACCTTGGTCAACAGTAGCCACTAATATCTTCAAGTGGAACAATTAGCATTACTTGGTTTTGGTAGACTCTTATTCAAACTGGTTTAAAACTGATTTACTACCTAATCACAGACCCACTACTGTTATTACTAAGTTGATACTTCATTTCTCAGTCCATGGTAGTCCACATAAAGTTATTTCTGACAACAGTACTCAATTTACTAGTCAGTTATTTCAGAAATTTGCAAAAGAATGGGAATTTGTACGTATTACTAGCAGTCCTGAATATCCAGAGTCAAATGGACTAGTTGAATGTACAGTGCAGAGTGTAAAGCAATTACTTGAAAGGTCAAAGCATGACAATACCGATGTCTTTTTGAATTTACTTAATCTCAGAAACATACCCTGTGACAATATACTTGGTTCGCCTGCTCAAAGTCTCCTGTCCAGGCAAACCAGAACAACACTACCTAGAGTTCCAGATTTTTGAGGCCTAAAGCTAAGAACAGCAGAACCATCAAAGCTGATTGTTTGGGGAGCATTCTATCCAGAAGTCCAGTGATGATAAATTGAGCAGATTTCTTCATCCGATGAAAGAAGGAGCGACAGTGAGGATACAGCCACGATCTTACCTTGTAGAATCTGAGGGTGTGGAGTACAGGAAAAATCAAAGCCATCTTCTTCCTGTACCAGAATCGTTATTGCAACATTGTTCCTGTGATACAGACTCTAGATATCAGAGCAAGTCAGACATTGTTCCATCCCGGAACATGTCTCAACTTCTACTTCCATTCCTGAAGATGTTCCAGATGCTCCCAAGGTTGAACATTCAGCAGAGACAGGTCCAGTTGGTAAATCTAATTCTCATTTTTATGTCAATAATTTGGTCACATTTCCAATTCCAGTGTAAAATATACAGCAACATGGACATAACTAGACATACCTAGTTCTGCATAAGTGCATGACAAAGAACTATTTGTAATATCTGCATGCCAAATGAGATTCATAGTGTTGCATGGTCTATTTCACAAAGAGGGAGGATGTAGAACAGAGTGTATGTACTGTATCTCTAAGAAGCATATCAAGGACTGAATGTGCACATATAAACAGTAGTCACGTGTTATTCCCAGTGCCATTTGGAGAGTGCAGTCAGAGAGTGAGCATGTATGATTGCAATAGCTAGTTTGTATATAAGTTACCTAAGTTCAAGTCAGTAAACTTCTATTACGATGTTTTTGTATATAATAAAGCTGCTTGAACGGAGCCCACAAAGACTCCTCTATTGTATCTTAGGTAGGAGAGTGACGTTTCTCTTTACAGATAGTGTTTCGCCCAACAGTGTGCTTTAGTAATCATTCACAAATTATTCTGTAGCTGCAGTTTGCTTTCATACACCATGTGTCACCAATAAATGATACTGACATTCCCTATACTCCTGATGCCTCATTAAAAAGAAAATGAAAAACATTTTATGGACAGAATATATTTCTACTTGTTAATACAGGGAACTGCAAAAATTAAATAATAAATACAAGTGATTTGCATTGTGGACATTGTGTATTTTTTCATTCCCAATTGATCTATTTGGTTTTCTGACACAAAACGTAAGGGAAGATCCAATCATAGTAATGTACTTAAAGTTGGAGCTTTCAGATACTAGGTTCTTCCACCCCCCAGGTGACAGCAATAATCACTGGAATATAAGCATGCCATTTGATTTTTTTTACACCAACTGCCTCTTATAACTCCATATATGACATGTGCAACACTCTATCAGATGGCATGGTACAAACAAACGTTGGATCATGTTTAGTTACCATGGCTAACATAGGAGAGAAACACCACTATGTGAGCATTCTATGCCACAGCCTGTTTCTCACAGGTCCTGAATGCAATTGTGTTCACACACATTACTACCAAGGTCCCAGCTATGCCACATGGCATCTGGCATCAACCAGAAGGGCTTCCATTCCATCAACCAGCAGCTAGAGTGCAGTGCAAAGAGTATTATATACAATGTCTCTGTATTGCATCTAGGCATTTCTCATGATTTCTACATCTGGCAGACAGGCAGACTACACCAGTCTTTCACGTGTGTTGGCTTTCTACAGAATCATCCAATTGTCAGGTGCACACTTTTCCACCCACAGATATTCCAGTAGTCTGGTCCCATGGATATAAGTAGTAGACCACTCATAATGGTGTCCAGTGTTGTGTGTTGTCAGTGATGCAGGATAGACCTTGGGATTGTGTTCGATGACCTTCATCTAATTCTTAGACCACTGCAGAAATGGTATTTTACATTGCAGTGTCACAGACATGGAACATCAATGAACATGTATTTGCACTATTGAAGGACCACTTCCACTGCTTGGATAAATCACGTGGTTCACTGCATTGCAGTGTTTTCCAAATACCTACAGCAAGATACCTGAGGTCTGCATTATGAAGCATGACATGGTGCTATGCAAACAGTTATAATACAAGATATCATAGCTCTGCCTGACATGCCTGTGCAAACAGCACAGCAGGAGGTGAAACATGAGAGCAATGAATTGCAGACCCTGGCTGGCTGACCTGGTACAGTATGCCCACAGTGGACCTGGAAGTGCATCAGACACATATGTGGAAGTGGACACACCTAGGAGTGAAGGCAGCCATGGACAATTTGGCTAGTGACTCTGCCTCTGGAATGGTGTGTGCCATTTACTTAAGTCTGATGTGTGACTGAAAAATGTGAGTCCATCCCCTAAGACAGCCACTGTGGCTGTTTGCTCATATCCACACGCATAAACCAGTGGTTGCCAGCTGGGCTATTAATGATCTCAACTGATACAATTACTCTAGGTTCTTGTTGGCATGTTACTCTGCATGGATTTCAGAATGTCCTACATTCCTTGCAGTGGTTACAGATCCTCACTTAGGCCATGCAGTACACTCAGCATCTCAGACATGGCATGAGCACTGGCCATCTGTACCTCGATAACTGACCTGTACATCAATTTGTTGATGTCAAGTCTGAAAACCTACTGAGTCCATGAGTGTAAGGGCCATCTGCACTCCTCTCCTTTATGCTGGGTACATACACCTTGGTGGGTCTGTGGCCCTCTGATGCCATCTGTTTTGGTGAAATCTGCATAGCAGGGATGCAGCTTACATGGATGGGAAGACCTTCTCTTAACACTGGTGATGACAAAGGTTTATGCAGCCCCTACAGAGTCACCTTAACTGTGGGTGATGAGAGAGTGATCACCACTGTTAACTTTGCTGACTCTGCCTTTGTGTCATCAGACTGTGCCTTATGCATGATGGCATTATCATCAGCCAACAGTGACCTGCTGATATCAGGCATGACCTGACCAATTTTGCTGGATCCCTGTGGAATCTGTGCATGCATGCATGCATGCAGATAACATACCTGTAGCAAAGATAGATCATATTTCTGACTCCCACCACCATGCTACACACCAATCATATATATTGCCTACATGCACCTATGTACATACCTTGTGCTACAGATTGTCACTTCTAACACATTTTACCTCTCCTTCTGGAACTCAGGCATGCATTACTAGCCCACATCTTTATCACACCAGGTATATGTTTTCCTTACTTACCCCTGGTAAGTGATACTAAGGATTCCCCTTTCCCTGTGAGTCACCACTGTTTTTGTTGTCCATCCCTAGTTTCTGGCACTTTTTAGTATCTTGGTTCTGTTATGCAGTAACGTAGTGATGATTCTGAAGCACACTTGTACTATTGCCTGTTATTCTCATCCAATACATTGATGTCATGCACCACCAGCCTGTGCCACACCTGGCCTCAGAAGGCCCTTTCAGTGTTACTTTTCCCAAGGATCCACATGCAGTTTGTCCACAGGTCACCACAATTCCCCTTTGTGCAGAACATTTCCATCTGTTACCATTCCTACAGTCATGTATCAGGTATGTACACCTGTGGGTTACAGAGATGGATAACTATCTGTATAAATGAATGTCAGCCTACATTTGCCTTCATACTGTTCCCAGAATCCTTACAGTGGCCATAGATCTGTACACTAATATAGTGTAACCATTGCATTTGTGTAGCTAGCACAGTCAGTGGCTGTTGTACTTGGGGACCAGCATCTCGTGCAGAATGTCATCCTGTCTGCGCACATATGGTACAGTGCTGCATCATCTACACAGCGTCACAGAGACTGAGTCTGACTGCTCTCCCTGTACCCTGTCAGGTTGCGCCCTCCCAATAGGATTGTAACCTGTCCTGCCTGTTTCCATACCTTGTCAGGGTGAGTTGTGCCAAACTAGACTATAGACATTCCTGCTCTATTATATGCACCCTGTCAAACTGATCACCTCGTGCTTGTCATTTGCTTATTTTTCCCTGTGTCACGTGGTCACTCAGTCAGTACAGTTGCATGGTTACTATCATTAATGTGGCTGCAATGGTTCGTTATTCAGCTCTGTCTGCAAAATGACACACTATACCAGAACTCATGCAAACCGAATCCCAGTCAAGCTTTATCATGTTAACTTCCTTGCACTATTTAGGACTGTGTGATCATCTTATGCATTTTTTCTAATACATCCCAGTAACAGTGACAAGTCTTCCTTCAGAATAAAAATAAACTGTGAAGAGAAACATAGTGAAATTAGCCTGTTGTATGACAAAGACTCTAGTCAGTGTAGACCTACATGCCAGGTGTTAAGAATTATTGTGTATATATTATCCAAGGAAACCATTACATTTGTAAAAATAAAATCCCATACAATCCTGCAAAATCTGAGACCTCTTTGCTAACAAGATAAAGGACAGTGATAAATTAAGTTACTAGCATATCATCAGAACAGCTATTACTGTTACAGGATAAACTTCAAAGCAGTCACCCAAGACATTTTTTCCACTTAGTGGCACGATCTTATCAAGTTAAGAGTCTGAATCCAACAATGATATATTACTTTTTATGATTAGACAACAAGACACTTGTTGCTGACTTTTTTGTGTAATAACTGTTTTGAACTTGATTATTATCCACAGTTTGAACAGACACTTTTACCTCACAGGGGTAAAATTACAAGATTTTGTATATGCACATTAAAATTCTAGTTCTGCTCAGTTTCTTGGAAATGTTAACAAGAGGTGCTACAATTATTCTGTACCTAAAATATTTCATGTGATGTCAAAGGAATGCAGGCTTGTGATATGATCAAAAGGGAGATAAACCTTTTTTACAAGGCTTAAGTATTTATCAACAAGTGAATAAGGCTATAATATTCTGATTTTAAGATATTCGTCAGTACTGGCTGATGTAGTTTATTGTGCTTGCTTACAATTACTTTATTACAGTATTTGCATTACTATAAAGTAAATTGTTCTTGAATAATAGTCAGTCCACAGAAAATTCATAACATATCATCAAAAAATATATAAAATGCTGAGTTGGTACACTAAGGGAAAACACAAAGCCACTGAAACACAGATGAGAAGTAATACCTTTTATTGGATCAACATAGGCTTTGCAATTACTCGAGTGTTCATGCTGACATGAGCCCTTCGTCAGGACTTATTAAATTACTAATATGAAATACAGTGGTTAAATATCCACTTGTGCCTAGAAAGAGAAATAGATAATTTATTTTCAATTGGTTAAAAAAAAAAAATTTTTTTTGGAAATTCTAGTGTGGAAAACAATATGCACCTTGGATATTTAGTATGACTTTATATCTCAAAGGCACAGAGGCAGATATAGAGTGTGTGTGTGTGTGTTTGTGTGTGTGTGTGTGTGTGTGTGTGTGTGTGTGTGTGTGTGTGTGTGTGTGTGTGTGCGTGTGTGTGTGCATGTGTGTTTGTGCATGTGTTTGTGCGTGTGTGTGCATGTCCACTATAAAAATCAAAGATCAAAGTTTATCGTGATACATTAGAGCCAGTATTTATTTAGCAGAGAAGGTAACAACTCAGAGAGACTGCTCTGATATTTAATGAGACAATAAGTCACAATACAGAAGATATTTAGGTAGGTATTAGGTAAATCCAGAGTAGGAAAAGAAGGGGTTGTAATTTGTCATTTGTCGCTCGCTCTAAACAAATAATATTTGTGAGACAGATGTTTTGGTTAACAGAAAACATAAATTAATAATGTTCACTATAGTGCTGAGAAATATATGGACTACCAAGAGAATAAGATACAGGGCTAGAATGTACAGATGTTGTGTCCAGTTAGTGTACTACACAGGCTGTGGTTTAGGTAACCAAAGGAAAAAAAAAAAGAAAGAAAGAAAGAAAGAAAAAGAAAAGAAAAAAATGTATTGCTAAGTTTCTGACAGATATCACTGTAGAACATTAGTATTGAACAAAGTTTTTTACACTGTTAGACTCACTGACTGTTAGGATTATGTTTAGTAGTGTTTTGACAAGAATGTTAACTTATGTGAAAATAATTGTTCTCTTGTCATGAATAAAACACAGGCACTAAAACACAAATTCCAGTAATCTTAACTGAGATAATTATCCATCTAGATTCACAGTAAAGTCATAATAAAATCATGCATTACCAGGTAAAAAGAAGCATTTGTTGCTCTTTAGTATGTAATTTGAGTCCATTGTTAGTTACTCAGAGGGAATTGTTCTTAAGTACTATAATGTCTCAAAAAAACAATATCCAAGTTCAAACCACTGACTGTTAGTTTGAACAAGTGACTTAGTTTAATTTCCATTGTTCTTCTTTCTAAAGGTATACATAAATGTCCATGAAAACAAGAAGCTTAAATATCTGATATAGAACGATCACACTGGAAAAAGTTCTGCCCCTGGCTTGTTAGTCATTTTATTTATGATTGTGTGTTTATAGGCATTCATCCTATTTCTCAATGGCTGGCCTGCTTCTTTTATATAACCTGTATCTGGACGTTACCTGCATTTGATTAGATAAGCCACATTTTTACAGGTGTGTGAAAATGACTCTTGTACTTTGAAAGTTGTGTTCTGTGTAATTATGTTGGAAGTTATACAAATCACCCCATATGTTTGCACATTTGATGGTCTCAAGGTTTTGTGCCATTTTGGACGATGTTCTGTTCTGATCTAAGTGTCCTTCTCACAAGAAGATTCTTTAGATTTGGTGGCTGTTTAAATAAGAGCAGTGGGGGCACTTGAAAAATGACTCTGAACTTGTCATCCTCCCTGAACATTTGTTGGAGGGCCCTTACAATTTTGTAGTTTTTTTTAATTCTGGATAATATGTTGTCACTAGTGGAACTCTGTCATAGGGGCTCTTCTCTTTATATTGAAGCGGCTCTATTCAGGACACCACTCATTTTCTTCATATCTTGTCAAATTATCATGACCTTCATGCTCTGTTTACAGCTCTGTCAAACTTCCTTACATACTACCTTGAGCAAAACTGGCTTCTTTCAGTTTTGCCTGTTGTATAACTCTTTTTTCACTAGAACTAATATGATGATAATGAAGTGCTTGACTATAAATAACTGACTTCTTTGTCTGCTTGTGATGATTACTGATTCTATACAAATACATATGTCTGTCCGCTGGTTTCCTGTAGACACATCTGTAATATTCTTTTGTGTATGGTAAGTTGAGTACAGATAGGTGGAATCTGTTGAGTCCTTGGTGGGATTCCTTGAGGGAGTCAATGCTATAAGTCCAGATTACAAACACATTGTCAATAAAATAAAAATAACAGGATGGTCTGAGTGTGCAGTGTTGCAGAAATTCCTCTTCCAGATTTGCCATGAAGTGGTTTGCATATTGTGGTGCCTTTCTAGTGCCCATTGCAATGACTATAGTCTGAACAAGTTTTCCATTAAACTTAAAAATTAGTATATGTCAGAATACATTTAGATTAAGATCAATCTCCTACAGAAAAAATACTGTTATATATTTTCTTGACTAGAATGTATGGCTGCTGAGGCAAAGCATGTCTCTCTGCAAGAAATAATAATGAAATCCAACAGACTATCAAGAATTGCTCTGTCCAGAAAATACACAACCTATGTCATACCATATTCAATAACAAGAGATGGCTAACAGTACTACAAGTCAATAACCCATAATACCTAGCTAGCTCCCTGTTCTTACCCTTTCCATCCACACATCCACTCCCAGTGAACTATCAGTCCTTCTGTCCCATTAAATCATTTGACAGAGTACAATTTTGTAGAGAACTTGAGGAATATTTTTGCTGACTGAGGCTTAAGGCATTCTTTCATGATATAGAAAGGGAGCTACTACAATCTTTCCTTCTTTTCTTCTCTAAGTGTATGCATTGCAAAGCTGGATAGATACATCGACTATTTTCAACTAAGTGTGAAATATCAAATCCTGAATGTACAAAGACAAGACCCATTACAACATTTCTCCCTCAAAATGAATAGCAACAGTGTCCTTGAAATCCAACCACATCATCATTATAAAAGAGGCAGATAAAGTATCTGCAGTAGTTATCCTGACCAATATCAACTATATTGTTAAAGACAGGGTTTTGATTCCATTTACTATTGACAGCTGGCTGAGGATCTAGCTCAACAGTAACAGAAGGGCTATGGAGCCTTAATAAAGACCTCCTAAATTACATACAGGGCAAACTAACTGACATCATTCCAAATCAGCCTAGGCTAGGAGTTTTCTACATGCTACCAAAAATCCATAAACCAGGAAATCCAGGAAGACCAATAGTATCAGGCAGATGGACCATGAAAAAAGGGATTGGTGAGTTTGTGGAGAAAATTTGGAAACCACTAACTGATGAAAGGAACACCTCTATTCATGACACCACTCATTTTCTGCACATTGTGTCAAGTTATCGTGACCTACAAACTAACACTGTTTTACCTACAATGGGTATTATATAACTCATAACAACATCCCACACAAGGATGACATTGTTGCCTCTCTCAGGTACTTACAAGAAAAAAAAAACAGATAATTACCTCATTACTACAGATATAATGGGGCAATATATAGTATAGAATCTATTCTGACAATAAAAAGTTTATCATTAATGGAAACCTTTATATTCAGACTATGGGCACTGCAACAGGCACCAGGATGTTTCCTAATATGCAAACCTCATTGTGAAAAACTTAGAAAAGGAATTTCTGCAACACTGCACACACAGACCATATTAAAATTTTGGTTGCCTGGGCCATAGTCAGAGTTTTATCAGTCTAAGCTGCCAATGCAAGCTAATAATAATGATTTAAAATGTGATGATCACTTACATGTCCCTGAAGTTGCAGAGTAGACATGTTTACCTCATAGGTATGAAATTAATATTTTGTACACCTATGTTTGAATACCTGTTTTACTATATTTTGCCATGACAAAGAGGGACCCGTGACAATGTGAGGTGTTGTCAGCTATGCCAGAAGTAGGGCAGTGGATGTGTAACATATGCCAGCACAGCAAGTTGGAATTTTGTAAATAATTATATGCCATTTGTATATCAAACTGATTTGTAGATAGTTATGTTGAAAATGTATTTGTAAAGCTGCTTGTGCTCAAAAGGTACTAACAGTATGCATATATTATTGCAACTGTTTAAATGTTTATGATTTAACAGAGGATACTGGAAGAGAAGAGGTTAATCTCAGTCTACCTAACATTGAAAATAGTTTGAAATTAAATTACCTGGCTTAGGCCATAAAAATTGTATCTTACAGTTCTCAATGCAGCCAGAGACAAAAAGTCTGTACTAGGAAGCTTTCTGTATTGTCTTTAGGGTGAACTAATTGCTACTCTGGAAGGGTGGAGGTTTGAAATTGTTTTATGACCTCCAGAAGCTGCACCAGATCTGAACAAGACTCTATGTGTGTATTAGTGACACATATGTGCTAAATCCTGGCAGTTTCTAGTAATGGAGGCAGCATGAGAACCAGAAGTCAGATAACCAGATGTATGTGATGTCATTCTGTCAGCTAGAACAAAATGATGTTTAATACTAGATTAGATTAAAGTCTCATATCAGTCTGTTTTAGGAACCTGACAAGGAGGGAGCCCTCACTTAATTCACCTTGCCTTGCTCTTGTAAGTGACCAGGGAATAGTAATTCTTTAGATCAGTCAAGAAAATATAGTGAGATTAGTTAAATACTGTTTTTCTGTATCTGTGTGGATCTATTCATCTGTGTTATTTTAATATTTCCTGTGTATACAACTCTGGTGTTTATTGTAAATAGATATTATGTGTTTTCATGTCCTTTTATTATTTATTATT
This sequence comes from Protopterus annectens, assembly GCF_019279795.1. Classification (NCBI taxonomy): domain Eukaryota; kingdom Metazoa; phylum Chordata; order Ceratodontiformes; family Protopteridae; genus Protopterus; species Protopterus annectens. The sequence goes on along the minus strand of NC_056748.1, from coordinate 1,020,247,268 downwards.
AAATATATTTAAACTTTTCATTGTGGCTGGTCTTTTAGAGAATATTTTAACTGTTGGGAGTACTATATCTATTTGGTGGCACACTGTGGCCACTCCTGAAAGGTTTACTGCATTGCCCAAACACTATCATTTGTATTAATATTAATTTCACTCAGTGTAATTGGGTCCCCTTGCAAGAGCCTTAAAGTCGCTGCCTTTGAAATGCCTGGTGTAGTCTGGGCAGAAGGGAGCATAGCTAGCAAATCTGTGCCAGCCTGCCCCAGGTGTGTGTGTGTGTGTGTGTGTGTGTGTGTGTGTGTGTGTGTGTGTGTGTGTGTGTGTGTGTGTGTGTGTGTGTGTGTGTGTGTGTGTGTGTGTGTGAAAATCAAATCTCAAAGACTGCGTGTGTCACCTGTTTGGAGAAAGGACACAAAGGACTGGTTTCACACAGACAGGGTACTGGAAAACTTATCTTGGTCACTTGGCTGAAATCTCAACTTTATAGCTGCGTGTGTGGGGTGTCTTACTGGGAACTTGGAGGGAGACAGATAGAGAAATCCAAACCCCAGTCTGAGTGTGTTTCCTGTGTGCTCAATGGTTTCTTGATGTACACTGAGAAAGGAAGGGAAGGGTAGGCAGACTTCAATAAACTAATGAAGGTTAGTGTGATGTCCCAACACTGGAACAGTAATCAAGGAGCCTCAGTCCTCACTACTGTCAGCAGTGGGTGATGTACATTTGGAGGATGACAAGTACACACACAGTAAAGTGCAATTTCCCTTAAGAGCACACAGACACCATGGTCAGTCTGGGGCTAGTTTCTCCCTCTTTCTTCAGATCCCCAATAAGACTCCCCACTGGAACTGTTATAGAGTTAAGATCTGAGCTGAGTGGCCAAGCCAAGACTTCCAGCACCTTCTCTGTCCGGCCAGTGCTTCGTGTCCCTGCCCAAGTAGTTGACACGCACACTCTTTGATATTTGAATTATAAACCAACCCCCCACACACACACACATACACACACACACACGCACACACACGCACACACATACACACACACACACACACACACACACACACACACACACACACACACACACACACACACACACACACACACACACCTGGGAAGGGCTGTCATAGGTTTACTAGCTATGCCCCCTTTTGTCCAAACTATAAGGTAGTTATTACTGCCAGCAGCAAACTCTTTATCAGCTACTTTAAGGCCCTTAACAAACAGTGTCCAATCTTACTGTGTAATGTTATTATTAATCCAAATGGAAATTTGACCAAGAGCAAGGCTATTAGGAGTGGCCTACAGTGTCAACAAATAAATATGCAAGTACTCTCAGAATTTAAATATATCTCACAAGTATCAGCCATAATGAAAGGTTTAAATATATTTAATAATAAATAGTAAAAGAATGAGAGCATACTCATAACATAATCACAGTCACATCAGAGTTCAAAATCACTGGAAATATTCAAAACAACATTGCAGAACAGTCTAAATTAATTAAGAAAACATCTAAGCTATACTTCACTATATAACTGAATGTATCTAAGAGAAATTACTGTACCCTAGTTAACTTACTTACAGAGCAAGGAGGCAGATGTGGTGAGTGGATGTTCTTGTTAGATCAAAGACAAAATACAAAATGCCCAGTCTCTCTCTCAGAGACTTTTTAAATTAATATTTTGAATATTATTGATGTGGTAGCTTGCAGCATGACATCACTTCTTGTCATTGACTGTCCCCCCCCCCCCCACTGATGCAGCTGTTAGCATTTAGCATCTACCTGTGAAAATGCATAAACAAGGACTTCTCTTAGATTGAAGGCAGATCCTGGAAGTCATAAAACAATAAACACTTCCAAGACAATACAAAAAAACTTCTAGTTCTAGACATTGTGTCTGCTACTGCACTGAAACTGAATGATAACATCTCTTTTGTTTATGTCCCAATCATAAAGTTCTCAATCCTCAACCATTCTTCTGAAGTTTTGCAAGTTAATCTCCTGTGTTTCGGTCTGCCCTGTTAAAATACATACATCTAAACAGTTACAATAGTGCATATACATTTCTGCTCAGTACCTTACAAAATATCTCTTCAGCACATGTCTGTACAATATGACATACAGTTCTAATACATTTATAACACAAGCATCTTACATGAGCACGTTGACATTCACAAATGACATATAACCACTTGCAAAAATCCAGACAGTAAATAAAAACAGTAAATAAAAAAGTAGTAAATAAAAATTCTCTCTTCCTCTCCTTAAGGACTCGCTTGACAAAAAAACATTGTAAGTCCAAGAAAACAGTCAAGTCCAAACAGCCTGTGCAAACTTTTATTCCATTAAAAATGGGTAAAATAGTGAAACTGTGAGCACTTTCGGAATAACCCTTCATCAGACAATATAACAACTTTCATGAAATCTATTTAAATACATTTAAAAACACAACCACCAATTATCTCACTGCCCTCCTTTTCCTAAGGGCTGGTCTTAAAGACATACATGTATTCAACCCTGGAAGATGGTTTGCTGCTAGTTCTATAATCCAGTGTAGTTCATTACATTCAGTGACATTCACTATGCCCCCCCCCTTCTATTCACATGAGTAACCTGTATAACCATGAACTTAAAAGTGTGTGTTGGATTCTTAGAAGTATGCACATACAGAACATTTTGTTCATCTTTCTGTCTAATGCTGTACAAGTGATGTTGTATTTTGATTTTCAATGTACAATTAGTTTTCCCTACATAGTAACTGGGCCATGACTGACACATTGCTGTATATACCACATTTTCTTTATGGCAGTCTGCATATAACTTAAATATATATTCCTTTTTTTAATAGTTTTATTAGTTTTAATAAAATAAATTCATATGTCAATCACATAAATTAACATATAAGTATGAATACAGAAGCTGTTGCATTTAAAATTCAATTAAATATATAAAAGAGTTAACAAAATACACAAACAGAGGTATTTACAAAGACATCCATTAAACTTTGCATACATGTGAAGAATTGAAAAATATTAATTAGGTATCACAGATTATTCAAAAAGACTGAAATTAATTAGTGTGTTGATTCATTTTTGTACCTACAAATTCTGTAAGTTTATCCACATATGGTAGTTATAAATCTTTCTAGATATTGTAGAAATTATGGTATAAATTTGTAAACCACATATTTCAGTTAACATATTTTTAACTCAGTGAAAGTGGGAGAGAATTCAGATATCCAGTTTTTAGTTATACTCTTTCTGGCCACCACCACTATTACCCAGAGCAAAGGATATTTTACTCTTTTAACGTTGTGTAGTATAGGTGTATTAAAAAGCACTAGAGATTTGTTAAGAGTAAAATTATCCATAAATAAAGCTTATAACAGCTCATTTACTTGTTTTCAAAATGTTTTAATGTTTGGGCAGTCAGAAACATATGAGCCCAATCTATGTTAATATCTGACTTACACTTATTACAAATATTTTGCCTCTTGTTAATTTTATTCATTCTTTGAGGAGTATAGAAGGATCTGTGCATACATTTCCAGGAATATAACTTCCATTTAAGGGACAAAGTTGTTTTTCTTGCTGATTCAAGTATATTTATTTTGTCTTGGTTACTAGGATATCCATTATTAATTGTGTGAAAATAATTCCAATAACTTTTTGGACATCCAAAGGTTTCATCTCTAATAGTCATAAATATAAAAGAGAGTTTATCAAAAAAAGTTTGTTTATATTGAAGAATAGATTGAAAATATTCTAATAAAACATATGTGTCATTTTTTTACTGTTGGAGATACTACATGTAGTTTATTATCAGTGTATAGTTTAATAGTTTGTATGTCTAACCATAGGAATTTATCTAGCTGAAATTCCTGTATTATTTGATCAACTGTTTTAGGTTTATTATTTGAAATCAATTGAAACAAAAACTTAAGATTGCTTTGTGTAAATAATGCAATTTTGTTTGAGATTAATGTTAATAAAGACTCTTACGTAAATGCTATAGGGAACAAAAAAAAAACATTCCTAGTATCTGACATGCTTATATATAAAGTTTCTAAAATTTGATAAGAAGCTATTGATATAACTAGGAGGATATTTAGGTATTAAATTAGTTGTAAAATAATCCTTTAACATCCATAACATTGAAATATTGTTTCTAACTTATATGGTTGAGGGTTTATTATTAAAATCATAGCCGAAGCTTCTCAAAATAATTTCCACTTAGCTGAATATGTTGTGTCAAAAAGTTGTGCTATTGTTCTAATCATAGAAGAGTTTGAATATAGAATCAGATCTCAGAATGCTATTCCATCCTTTCTCCATCTATTAAGATGGTGCTTGAGAGCTATTCTTGATTTTTTAGGAAACCAAAAGAAACTTAACATCAGAGAATTTAGTTTATTAATTAGGGTTTTATTAGGTAGTAATAAGATAGATTTAATAATGTATAGAATTTTGAGAAAGATTATCATTTTTATGATTGTTAATCTTTTTTCAGTAGTGAAAAACATTGTATTCCATTTCAATAGTAAAGTTTGTATATTGTCATAACATTTATTGTAATTTAATTGTATAATTGTTTTCAAGTCCTTAGTTAAGATTATTCCTAAGTAAGTCAGTTGATCCATAATGGAATTATTGTTTTTGTCATCAGTTGTATATATATTTTTATTGGAGTATATGGGTAAAATTTTAGTTTTATTATCATTTATTAACAATCCAGACATATTTTGAAATAACTTAATGGAGTCTAATAAAGAAGTAAAAGAGGGGTTACTTCCCTTAGTGATAATTAGTAAATCATCAGCAAAAAGTTGAATTTTGGAGGTTGTTTCCTTATTAATCTCAAATCCTTCTATATTTTTGTTATTTCTTATATTGTCAGCTCATGGCTCCATTATTAGAGTGAATAATAAAGGTGAGAGGGGACAACCTTGTTTAGTTCGTTTTATAACAGGTATTTTGTTTGAAGTATATGACCCTATTCTGATGTAAGCTAAAGCTCCTTGATATAAGTGTTTTAATAGTTTAATAAAGTTATCTGAGAAATTTAAACATTCTAATAACATGAATAAATAATCTCAATTAATTGAATCAAATGCTGAATTTATATCTAGACTTATTAAAGTTAAATTCTTCTTTTTTCTTTGAGCATAATCAATTAAAGCCAACGTTTGTTTAATGTTATCAAAAGTACTTCTGTTAGTTACAAAACCAGTCTGATCATCATCTATTAAATGCGGTAAACATTTCTTTAATCTGTTTGAGTATATATTCATGAACATTTTGTAATCCACATTTAATAGAGAAATGGGTCTGTAAGAAGAGCAACATTTAGGGTCCTTATTTGGTTTTAAAATGGGTGAAATGAAAGTGTATTTCCATAAAGGGGATATTATAGTATTGGTTTGAGCCAGATTATATACTTTATGTAACAAGGAGATAGCTAAATTAGGTATGATTTTATATATTTCAGGTATAATTCCATTGTTACCTGGGGTTTTATTTTGTTTAAGTTTATTAATTTGAGTTTGTATATCTGCTAAAGTAATTTGTTTATCTATGCTTTCCTACTGTTGCTTGTTGAGTTTATTATAAAGATTCTTATTAGTAAATTATTTTATTTTATCTTTAGATTCTATATTATGTGTGGATTGATTAATAATGTAAACGTGGTTTCTGAACTCCTCTATGATATCATGTATGCTATACACATCTTTTTTAGGGGAATAGATTTATTTAATATGATTATGTTTATTTATTATTTTAATTTTATTCTTAAGATTGGTCAAGTATTTTGAATTTAGGGAGTAAACAAGGAATTTATATTTTTCTAAAGAGATCATAGTCTTATGATGTAATATAGCTCTGTATTCCTCAGGTAGTTTGTCTATCTTATCTCTTATGATTTTAGTAGTAAGCTTATCTTTATTGTTAAGGTATATCATGTCAAGTTTATCTTGTATTGTTTTTAGATCTTTATCCCAGTTGTGCCTCTTATTATAATACAATGTATTTATCTGACCATATAAGTAGGATTTCATAGCATCCCATATATAGACATCAGAGATGTCAGGAGTTGAGTTTGTGTTTATAAAGTTATGGATTTCTTCTTTTAAGAAGGTTTGAAAAATCTTTTAGTTGTGTAATATAAGCTGAGATTCTTTTTATTTGTATATTATATTTACTATTGACATTAAATTCAAATATAATAGTGTTGTGATCTAATATCGGACAAGATATGATTTTGCTATTTGTTAGATCATTAATTATTTGCGTGGAAAAAAAATATTTTATCAATCCTAGAATAGGCTTTATATCTATTGGAATAAAAAGTATATTGTAGTGAACTTTGATTAGAATAATCATGTGCATCTTTTAGATGATATGATTCCATGAATTTTATTAGTTGTTTGGCTTGTGGAGTAATCTTTCTTTTTCCTAGAGTGCTGGAATCTTTCTCATTTAGAATACAATTAAAATCACCAGCCATAATAATGTGTCCTTCAGATTGAGATATTATTTGATTTATATGTTGTTTGACAGTGGAGGTTCCAATACCAGGGATCCGGTAGTTATTTAATAGTGTATATACTTTTTTGTTTATTTCCACAATAACAAGACAAAGCATCCCTTTATTATCTTGAAACATTTTAATTATTCTAGGTATGGGGAGAGATTTATTCCAAAGAATAGCCACACCTCTCTTCTTTTTTGACTGTTCTGAGCTTATTAGGACTGTGTATTTGTTAGTGTTCATATACTTAATACTGTCCTTCAATAAATGCGTTTCCTGTATGAAAATCATATTTAGTTTGTGTATGTCAAGATATTTGTAGAGACTACCTCTTTTAATAAAAACAACTCATAATTCTAATTTGATTAAACATGTAAAACATGTCTTCTGACATTAATATAGTATGTAAATGAAGCCATACCTCTTATTAATGGAGCTTGAATAACATAGGGCAGTTCATCTTTTAAGTAGTAAGGTGGGCTGTGCGAATATCCAGTTGGCTATAAAGGGTTTTGTTGTATTAGCATATCACCAAATGTTTCAGTCAATAAAATATTTGACTGTGCAAAGTTTATTTTGACTTAATGTGATTAGCGTCTCCAAAGGAAAGCTGCTACAAAGATGTTTCATTTATTTTTCTTTTTTTCCTACATCTGCCAATATTGCTGTTATAAAAATCCAAAATTTAGATATTTTCTTTGTGTAGCAGGATATCCCAGTCAGCTGACACTTTAATTCTACTTATTAGAGCAGACGTTTAGATATTATGAAGTGTTCAAGTGGGAATTATAATTCCTGAGCATTTCAGACTAGATAACTTCCTGGTAAAGTTGCTTTTCATCATGCTGATGTCATTGGTGTGCCTCCCATTGCTTCAAAGCAGTTTGAGGATTATAGAGATAGTGCACAGCTGATCCGAAGATGTTTAAGGCCTCAGAAGCTCGTGGATCGTCAGTGCAAGTCAAACCAAGGACCAAGATTGTCTCTAAAAGTCATTGGCGGGAAAATAGCAGAAAAAAAACATTTTTTTCAAATAATTAAGCTTGTGAAGCTGTCAGCTTGTGAGCAAAGGGTTATCTGAAATGTTATTTAGCTGTAATGTGTGATCAACATGAAACAACACTGGTACATTTGTATTGGTTAAATACAAGGTTATTACATAACAAAAGCATTCAAATCATCACCTTTTCCATATATAATCACCAACATTAACAACCCACCTTACTAGGGAGCAAAAAAAAAAAAAAAAAACGTGGCAGTTTCTCTGTTTTCCCTGCTTATCCTTTTAAGTGCAAGCATCACAAAGATATAGCTATATATCAGAGCACACTAAAACATAAAATACATCATGTCATATTAGGTTATAGAGATATGATGCAGGTTCAGGGAAATATTTAAAGACAATTATGTCAAAATAACTGTATGTATAAAGTAATATAGCTGAAAGCTATGCTATAATGTGTTAATAATTGTTACATGAAGATATTATGTTTAAACAGAGACTAAATTGAAATTATAGAAAGATTATTGAGTGTTTATCTTTAAAGGTGAAGTCATTACCCTATTATACTATGTATCCACCTCTCCTACCCAGTACAATATTATTAACATAAAAGGGAAATTATGCGTATATCTGTTTAACTAAAGAATCAAGTTATGTATTTTTCTCCTTTCCATTTTTCTTTTTCCCCCTCCCCCTTTTTTATTGTATATTATTACAGTGGATTTATGTTCAGTAATATAATAAAAATGCTGTCACTGATCTAGTTTGTTTAAAGTATTTATATTCTTATATGACAACTACTTTATGTTAGCCCTACAAAATATCTAAATGGACAACATATAATCATTATTAAAATTCAAAATAATTAAATTAAAGGGATACATATATAACCAAAGAATATTTAATTTATATGAAAATGAAAAGAGCTTACTTCATCAGGGAACAAAACAATGAAAAATGTATTTAACATGTTAGCATCCATATGTATGACAAGATAAGGAAATGAAATATAACTTAATTCATTTGTTCTTTAGCTTTTTAAGTTTCTCTGTAGTTTTCCAAGCAGATGTTGATGCCAGCCTTTTAAGAGAAGGGCTAGCCCATTCCATCTCTTCCATCTTTTCCAGGATCTTGTGATTTTTTTTATAAAAGTGAGAGCAGAGTCCAGGTCTTCAAACAGTTTGGGTCCCTCCGAGGTGAAAATCTTCAGTTTTGCCAGAAACAAAAGATGAGTCTTCACTTGCGCCTTCTTCAGTTCTTTTATTAGAGGTAAGAACAATTTTCTTTTTGATATTACTAAAGATGAATAGTCATTATCAAAAACAAATTATTGTATTATTAATTTTTATGGGAGATTTAGACCAGGCTGTCTTTAAAATTACTTCTTTATCAGATGAAGAAATGAAGATACAATTTTCTTAGTGGAGCTGCTGTAGTCTGCTACTACTCAGTGCCCATGCTGGCCATGTCCCCATATATTCCTTTTAATTTATGGGGTGAACAAAGCTATTCTTATCACTAATCATGAAGCATGTCTTGCAATGCCTACAAGGAAAAGTACCTGTTCTATCTGATCTTAACATAGTTTTATGTTTATTTCTCATTCCTGGTTTTTTACACAACATATCTTTCAGATTACTGTTGCATCTAAAACCAAAGCATGGTTCTTTGTCCACTATATTTTTGAGTCTATCCTCACTTAACAAGATTTTCCAATTTTGTTTAATTATTTCGCAGACCCCATTAATATTGTTGCTATATTTTTATTACTTCTTTCTATGTTACTATTTTGTATCATTGTGTGATTCTCATGGCTTTGTGTCTCATTAACTTTAAACCATGGTCCAGCCTTTCTCTTTCTAGCTCTCTTCACCATTTCTAGCCCCTCTTGCATCAAGTTATTTGTGTAGCCCCTTTGTACCATATGGTTCTGTAAACTCTCCAGCTCTTTTTCAAAGTTCGCTTCTTCTATGCATAATCTCGATGTACGTAAACCCTGTTCCACTAGCATGTTTTTAAAAGTACGTCTAGGGTGCATACTTAAAAATTCTAGATAGTGATTGCTCCAACAATTTTTCTTATATAGAGAGGTTGATATACTAGTCCCTACATCATTGGTTATTCTTGCATCCAAAAAGTCTATAGATTTAAAATCACTTTTTACTGTAAACCTTAGAAAATCAGTGGTTGTCTCTAGATGCTAAACAAACCTTATCAGTTCATTCTCACTACGTTGCCATAAAATATAAACATCATCCACAAACTGAACATAATGCAGTAAATAGTCACTCCACCATTGGTCATTAATAAGGACATTAATTTCTTCCCAATACGCCAACACTAGGTTAGTGTATGAGTTTGCATAGGGTGTGCCCATAGCCACACCCTGTTTTTGCCTATAGTATGTACCATTACTCATAAATACATTATTTAAAAGTATGAGCTGTAGAACTTGCAGAATTAACTGGTTTGTTCTTCCATCAAACACTTTCTTTACTTTTAGTACTTCCCTGATGGCATTCAAGCCATAGTCATTACTAATAACAGTAAAAAGGTTATTGACATCGAGTGACCATTAATACATTGGCCATTATTTTATTTTCTACAACCTCCGATAACATATTCAAAAAATGTCTTGTGTCTTTTAATATTCATGGGTAACACTGCATCACTATTTTCAGTTTAGTTTCCACCCATATGGATATGTGTTCTGTTATCCACCCCCTACCTGAGACTATCGGTGTCATGGGTGATGGTATTACATTTTTGTGGATTTTTGGAATTGCTTTAAATATTGGTGTCACAGGATGTTCAGTATGAAAAAAGTCTAACAAATCTTGTTCCAACAACCCCTGTCCCTTAAGTTCTTCAAGTTTTGCTCTCACTTTACAAATTATATTTCTCAACATTATAGAAGAAACACTTGAATATGTTTGTGCATCTTTAAGTAAATCATTCAAAGCTGAGGCATATGCCACAGTATTCAAAACAACAACACCCCCACCCTTGTCCGCTGACTTAATTACAATATATTCATCTTCTATCAAAGAATTTAGTGCTTCCTTTTCAGAAGCATTCAAGTTATCATATTTACTATAACATTTATCAAAATAATTTCTAATTTCAAATTCACATGTCCTTTAAAAAGTTTGTATTGTTGGGTGTATTATTGGTACAAATGTACTTGGATGTTTTAACATTGCACGTGCATTCATATTATTGCCATACATTTCCCTCATTGCTATAATGTGCCCAAACATATGCAAATCTAAAATAGCATCACTTACTTTTGAGCCTCTGCTCAGTATAAAAGTCAGTCCTTTCCCCAAAACTCATAACTGTTCTGGGGTTAAAACCACATTAGATAAATTAAATGCATTATAGTCACCCATAACAGTCAATCCACTATTTTCCATCTCTTCATTTCCCTCTGTTGAGAGAGGCCTCTCTGGTGTTTGTTCTTCTTACGCACTGGTACTGGAAAAGTTGGAAAATTCAACCCCTTTTCCATTTCTGTCGAGTTAAAAAATTTAGGCCTAGCTCCTAGCTGTAAATTGTCTGGTTGTGCTGAGCTTACTGGCTCCACATCCTGCAACTGATTCACCATGCTTGTTGTTGCTTCTACAGAGGATAAAACCTCTGTAGACATCACATCCAAATTATTCACCTCACTTCATTGTTCCTGACCTGGAATAAACATTGACCTTCTCCATTCCATCATCCGAGGGCACTGAAGGTTATCAGTTCTTTCTTGTGGTTCCCTCGGCCAGGTACAGATTTGTCCCTTAAGAAAATCCTGATAGTCCCTGCGGATTTTCTTAATTTTAGTTGCCTGCAACTTATTTTCATACAGTTTGATGCTGTCAACAACTTTTGCATATTTATTCAAATGGAACCCAGTGGTATACTGTTCCAGTTGCTTTTGTTTTTTCTCTATATCATTGCATAATAACTGCTCAACAGGAGAGAAATATTCTATCAAAAGCTGCATATAACAATAGCTAATCTCTACATTTATCTGTTGCCAGTGTGCACGTAAATCAGGAAACATCTCTCCTTGTGCTGGCATGCATAGTACCCTCGTGCCTCTTGGTATTGTTTTAAACTGCAAGCAAGCCTCCATATGAAACCTCTGCCATTGTAGCCATTTCAGTTTCCTTGCCAAGCTATCAAAGGAGCTTAACAAATTGTTAAAGGTTTCATAGTCATTTCTCTCACTCACAGAGCATGAATTAATGGAGGCTCCTTCATTGATTAAATCAATATTAAGTAAGGGATTCTGACCTGATGCCATATCACATTTAAACACATCCTTACTTGTGTTCTGTTGCAGTTTGTGAGGACGGTAAACATGTTCAATATCTTCTGTTCTTTGCTCAGCCATGTGGAAAGAAAAGAGCCCCAGGAACAAAACAGTAAATAAAAATTCTCTCTTCCAGATAGCTGGGCTGGCAATATCTCCTCCTGTTACATTTCTATATAAATCATATTAATATTCACAAAGGACATATATTTATTTACAAAATTCCAGCTAGCTGGGCTGGCAGTGTTTCCCTTTGTCACAGAGGGAAACAGATTCAAGAGGAGGGCCAATAAGCAGAAATCTTAAATAGTTTCTTCTCCTCAATTTCCACAAATGAAAGTAGAAGTGAGATTGAGAGTGAGAGTTCCAGTGGTGGGATGAGCGGTGAAGCAAAACAAGAAAGAGAAATGAAACAATTAGCTAGATGATAGTGGGCAAGTCCTAGGAGAAGACAAGAAACAGAAAGTAAACAGCAGATGATTCTCAAAATAAATATATAAATAAAATATTGGAGTGCTGACAATCACCACCAAGGTGACTTTTTACAGATCCTTGACCCTATGTAGAGATTCCTCTGGAATGGAGAAAGAGTTGTTTCAAAAAGGGGGAGCCACAATCATGCTGGGGAGCTACAGATTGGTGACCCTGACTTTATTTGCAGGAATGGTCATAAAAAGGAATTTTAGGGAAAGATTGTCAAACTTTTTATAAGACAGTCACCTCTATTGTAGTGATCAGTGTGGATGTATGGCTATACGGTCTTGAAATTGAATCTAATCTGGTTCTATGATTGGGGTATGGCAGTGGTGGGTCAAGGGCATCTGAAAGATTTTGTCCTTATAAATTTAGTAAATCATTTGATTATTAACTTCAAAGGACAAAAAGAAGAGAGTGGGTGTAAGGAATAGAATAGTTAGCCAGGAGGAAAGATCACTATCTTACTCCAATACCACCTGATGTAGAGGACTGTGCCTCTAATACATCTGATATTTATATCTACTAATAATGCATCTGCTATTTATATCTACTAATAATATGTTTACTATCTATATATACTAATAATATGTTTGCTATTTATATATACTTATTCCAAGATCACTCTACATTGAAGTAAGAGGCATTCTTCAAGATACCAGAATTGCGATAAAAATTAGATTAAGCAGGTGATGATGAATACTTGTGTTCACACTCTGGCGTGCTAATCAATAATGTCTCACATTTCTGGCTGACACCCCTCTTAGCACCACTTGTTAATATGTGGGGGGATAACAAGCAAAATGAAAAACATTTTGCTGTATGGGAAGATTTACTGTGAAGGGTCAGTGGCCACAAACACAAATCAGATGCAAACAACATGAAGGACATACCAAAGCATATCTTAGAATGATTGCACAATGAGAAGTATATAACAGACTCTCATGAAATAACTCTGATAGGAATGATTATGTGGATGCAAAGGGCCTAATTGTACAATATGAAAAGGCCAAAACAGAAGCATTCACAATGTACTTTTTTTTCTGAATATTTCAGTGCTGAAACACGCTTGTTTTGCATCGTATATTACTGCATGTTAGTGTTCAATGTTCGATACAATGGTTTAAGCAGACTGGAGGCATCAGTAGATGACATGTAGGAGTTTGCCTCCATAAAGTTTTTATCATAAACTGGCTCATTAGCCCATTTATCAAAACCTGTCTTAAACAAAACAAGAGAGGAAGATGCTCTGATCTATAATGGTAAAAAAATCCACAACCTGTCTCCCCTGCACACAAAGCTAAGATTCTTAGCTTTACAAGAAGCAGTAGATAAACAGACCAAAACATTCCTATTGCTAGTATTATTACTGTAGTATGTAAAAGGTCTATATTATGTTGTCGAAAGGCATTTTCATCCAACACCTTTTCATCAGCACGTAAACATCGAACTACCAAAACTCTGAATGGCCATTTCAGCAATTTGTTTCCGAGGTGAAAAATCACTTGGCCGTCGGGAATTTGCCCTTTCCTCCACTGTAGCGCATTCTTGACGTTGGTATATTTAGTTAGGGGGTGTGGGGGGCACAGACCCACACTTTGTAGGGTCAGACAGCTTGTTTTGTTTTTAGTTGGCCAAATTGTCTGAAGTGGCCATTCGGAGTTTTGGTATTTTGATGTTTACATGTTGATGAAAAGGTGTTTGATGAAAATGCTTTTTGGCAACGTAATATAGACCTGTATGTAAATGCAACACCAAACACTGATTACATATTTTCATATGCGAGGCACTTGAAAATAAGAACATCACCTCTCATGGATTTGTCTGCAACCAAATGTAAACTGAATGTCTTAATTCTACTCTTATAAGACTAACCATGAAGACCAGCAATCTGCCTTGTAAACATTTTCTGGATTCCTTTGAGCCTATAAATAGACAGGTTTTGGTGTAAAGGGAAATGATAAACTAGATGCGGCCTAATAAAGAACTATGTGTAACAATAACATGTTATCCATGTTTCTAATAGTTCTCAGAATGTCCTTTATTATTGCATAACATTTACACAAGACAAAAGATGCATCGTTGTTGAATATAAATTGGTTCTATAGTTACCCATAAATCTTTAACCCAGGTAGCTACTTGAATATATTCTTGGTCTACCTCATAAGGATATCCATGATTTAATACCCCAATATGAATGACACTACACTTCGTGGAATTAAATAACACCCCAATAACCACTGCCCAACAATATAGATCATCCCATAACTCTGGAGGATATAACAATCAGCAATCTCTCTCACCATCACCCCAGTGCTGATTCGTTTGGTGAAATGTCCAAGTATGTCACTCAAAAATTGGTGCTGTTAACTTGAATAATTATACATATAGTAGTCCTATAAAGTCTACTAGGAAAATTATTCACAGTCTAGTAATTGGCAGAAACATAAGACAGTGTGTTCCCTGCTACAAATATCTTCAGGTATTTAGTATAAGTATGATTTGGATGTTAAGGTATTTCTTCAAAAAGGGTTTCACATTTTTGCTAGTAGTTTATCTTTGGTACATTTTGCGTATTTGGAATCTGTATACCTAATAATGTTGTAATTTGTAGTCACTATTAGAAAATGAAAAAAAAATATTTAACTCCATTTCCCCCTTTTTAACTAATGCTAGATTAATGCCACCAACAATTTGAACATATCCTTTAGCACCCATTTCACTTTAGGAAAAATAAAAGGCATCTGATTCAGGAAAGCTTAGCCATAAGGGGTTATTGTGGCTATATCTAAGATAAGATGGTGGAACAAAATTTGAAACAATGAAGAGAGGGTGACTGAGCCAAAGCAAGCTTATGTTCTGTGATCTTCAATGGACATAATATTAAGTTTATAAACAAAGAATATAGCCTCAGGCAATAAAACAACCAGAGCAAAAAGAAGCAAATGAGAAAAAACACCGTAGCACTGGATGTAACACAGCAGATTATCCAATAAATTGGATATTCTGCTGTGTTACATCCAGTGCTACAGTGTTTTTTCTCTTAATATTAAGTTTATTGTGCTGGGCTGCAGGGCAGTCAGGCCTGTAACTCAACACTGGATACCAAGCTAGCTGGCATATCTATCCTTTGTGACCTGAATCCACATACAGTGGGCCTGAATGTTGCTGTACCCGTTCCGTAGAACTACAGCTAATACACATCTGACCGTTAGCAAAGTTCACCTGGATCCACAACAAACATGATGTCAACTGTGCACTTTTTTTGTTCATTTATTTATTTATTTTTGTGGAGTAATGGTTCACTCAGTGAGGAACAATTGACATTCTGGTTAATTAATTAATTACTCATAAGAAGTCCACGGAGTGCCCTCTTTCTGTATTGATAATTCTTGGTGAAGGGAGGCAAAGGAGGTCATTCACTCTGGTTGCAAGTTCTTCCATTCATTTTTCTTCTTTCCTCCCCACAGCTAATGATCAGCTGCCATGATCTCCTGCCCTTATTCACTGAATCTAATGGACCCGTGTCAGCTCTCCTTGGCTCAATCTGACCCATGTACTTGGCTGGTGAGTGGTTCAAGGGTGTCAATCCAGCATCATACTGCTGTCAATGAGTGTGTCCTAACTCCCAACACCCTGCCACAGCTTTGTGAACTACACAGTCACTGCCTTCAGGAGATGCATGTGCTCATTGCTTATGCAGCATGGTGCTTGCTAGGCTCATAACACTGCTTTATTGCACTGAGTCTAGATGGCCTCTATCCCCAAAAATGGAGGAGACAATGTCAGCCACTCACTTCAATCCTCTCCCTGTGGCCCATGCAGTGCCTGTGCTAATCGAACATAGGCCCTTTCCATTCAGTGTTTGAATTAAACCCAAACACAAAAACACAGAGAAGTGAACCAAACTCTCAAGGTGAAATAGGAGTCAAACCACCTGAGAATCAACTCTGTCTTCATATAGGAACTATCTGGAAAGAATTCCCATTCAGTGACATACATTTACTTGCACCAGTTGCTTCCCTAGTTGGCATAGTGAAACAACAGCTAGCACTGGTGTTCTGAGTTCTTGGGTCTCCAGTTTCATTCCTATTCAGAGTGTTTTCCTTGTAAACTCTGCATCCTTCCTGTATCCACGTGGGCTTTATCTAGGATTCCAGTTGCCACCCACATCCCAAGGTCATACTGTATACAGATAGGTGAACTAGTAATTTCTAATTTGTCTATAGGTGTGTGTGTGTGTGTGTGTGTGTGTGTGTGTGTGTGTGTGTGTGTGTGTGTGTGTGTGTGTGTGTGTGTGTGTGTGTGTGCGCGCGTGTGTGTGTGTCTTTATTTATGCACGTGTGTATCCTGCAATGGAGTGACATCTTGTCTAGAACAGCTTGTTTGACTTATCCCCATTGTTTACGAGGATACACTCAGGATAATCATAACTCTGAATGGGATAAGTCAGGTCTCAGATTATGAATGAATGAATGAATGAATGAATGAATGAATGAATGAATGCTGTCTTCTTTTCTCCACAGAACATTGGACAGCAGATATTATTTAATCTGCTACCAAGAATGCTATTAAGAGTGCAGTATTTCTTGTCAACAAAGGCACAGTGTTTTTGATGTCAGGATCTGGTTTAAAACCAGTGCCTTTTATTTATATCCCGTGTGATCCTTATGCATACGTACTGTCTGAAATTATAAGTTTGTAAGAGTAAGTGAAAGTATGCACTCATTTAGTACTGCTGCAGCTCTTAGCAATAACACTCCATTTCCTCTCTTTCTTGAATTTTACCTCTTGGCATCTGTCTCCAACATAACTTTCTCAAAACATTTAATTTAGGAGATTAGTTTGCTTGAAATAAAATCCTTTCTGGATGCTAAAATATCTTCTTCATTCTTCAAAACGTGGATTCATACCTTACAGTACACTGTAGTTCCTATAAACATTGTGCATTACCACTCTTACTTACAGATAAAGTCATCCCTTCTAGTTAGACTCATATATTAACATATGTTATCTGCAAATTAGTGGAATAAAACAATATACATCTATAATATATATAAATATATATATATATATATATATATAAAAAATACATCGGAGAATAAATCAGCATTAGCTGTCTAATGAACATTTATAATATTGGACTGGATAGGGCACAAAAGAACATGGAAGCCCTGCACTATGGTGCAGAGGGATGGAGCCCTGACTGCAAATAGTTGCTTTGACACTGGAGGAAGCGAGGAAGGGGGGGGGTGTGGTGGTAATAAAAAGCCTATGTCAACTTGCCTCTCCTAGGGGGATTTGGATGCAATTAGAGCATATCTTGGTGGAGACCATGGTGTGTCTGTCTAAGGGCAAGTATGTTATGACAGTACCAGGGGTGGGAGTATGAGTGAGCTGATGGTGTATGCATCGTGCTTACTCCTGCCACCTAGGACCTCCCTCCTTTGTAACCTAAAACCCTGCCTCTAACAGGATATATGATGCTCTCTCAATGCTCTCACATCTCTTAGGAGGGAATTGGCATGACATAGAAGCCAAGACCACAAGTTTGTGCTCCCTTAGAGAAGGAGGAACAAACACAGGATCACAGTATGATTCAGTTGGGATCACCTATTCCCAAGGGGCAATCCAGGAGAGGGAAAGAAGTGTGAAGGGCTATTTAGACAAGAATAGAAATCAGCAGTAAAAAGGAAATGTGGGCCAAAATATAAGATAAAAAAAGTAAATAAAGAACATGGAAGGAGTTCAGGACAGTCATTCAGAATATAAATCCACACGATAAAGACATTCTAAACAAGCCTATAGGAAAGCACACCAGTCGTGACATATTGCTGCTTGGAAAATGTAATAAACACAAAATAAGCTCATTCCTCCTGTTACAAGCAAAACTTCTTCAGACTAAAAAAAAAATCAATAACTCAATACTTAAATACCCATAAAATCACATGATCCTAAACTGCCAAAAACAAGTTCCCTGAATTTTAAAGTGCTAATACTTTAAAATGTTAATGCATTTAGTTTGTCTTTACAGTGATTCAGAATGTTATAAGCGATTTAATAATTTGTGATATGGTGCCATACCGAAGTACAGCAAGTTACTGTATTATGAGATGGCAGAGCATGATATGGTCATTGATTACTAGGATGCCCAAATTCTGTGAATGTGTAACATGGGATAAATCTATTTAACCAGTGTTCTTTTTAAATAATTCCCTGTTTTTACTACAAATGATCTTTGCTCACATTAACAGTGACTTACATGATATCATCAGCAAAGTTTGAGTCCACTGTCAGTGTTTAGGCAATAAAATGAAGTACTATTACAGGCTTAATGAAATACTCTGGGATGTGTTACTTTGTTTACAGTACTGGCAGCCAGATAGATCTTTGTATACTTAACATCCAGAATTAGAAAAAGCTAGGCACTGATGAATTACAGAAAACAAAACAATTTCTAAAACAAATGATACAATAAATCATATACAAACCTATTATTTTAGTACATGAAACAGTAAACTGTGTTTGAATGTATATGCCTACTAATCAATTTAACAAAGCACACAACTAATACAGTTAAAAAAAAACATTTAAAAACACGAAGCGATGGAACTTGGACATGACAGCTGTTGTTGAAATGCAATACCAGAAGCTAAGGTAGTTTGCAACAACTTGTTCAGTGTGCTGCAGGAGTCATCCAGATCTGCTCTGTTTAACACATTGTTGAGGTGTTGAATAGTTTAATTTGAATTTCAGTGTGAACGATGTAGCATATTAGCCAGAAACCCTGTTGCCATAGTGACAAGTCACACATTCAAATGAAACTACTGACAGAAAAGGTGAATGTTGGATCACAGAGACCATGTTTTGAGAGCTGTGATGAAGAAAACAATGAAGTAAAAGGCTAGGGAGAACAGGAATATGGATGTCGACCTTTCTCACTAATGCTACACTGACCACTATTAGTAGTTACATCTATAAAGGCAGAAATATACATAATTATTCCTGCAAGTTTCTTTGTTTACATAGTCATAACAATATATTCAAATAGCATGGAGTTTATTAACAAGAGATACAGCGTAACTGGCAAGATAAATCAATACCAGTCTGTTTATTTTTCTAAATAAACTAAATGTCTTGAAATCATTATGAGGGAAGGAGTATCATTAAACAGTCATCGGATGGGATAAAACTAGATATTATGGTAGTGATTTTATCTAATGGTATTGTGTATCTTTCATGAACAATCTCTAAATTGTGTTCTTTATCTTCTTTGGTATTTAGAAGGTGTTCAGTTAGGATAAAGGGACATCAATTTAACCTTCTACAAAAAGTTCCAAAACTGTTTTTGAATAAGAAGTACGAAATTTGCTGCTAATGATTTTTGCCACTGCATTTGATTACAGCAGTTGTGAAAATAAGGTGCTGATAGACAGATGGGCGTTGTTTCCCATCAATGCCAGCCAATGTAATAAGTACAAATGGTAGAGAGAGGCAGTGCTAGGTTGAGAGGGCACAAGTTGCCAGATATCACTGCTATGAATCTAATCTCACGAGTCAGACCACTGTGGCCAAACAGATTAACGTGTACAAAAGGCACATGTATATGGATCATTATACAATTCATTAAGTCCAGCATAAACATGTGCTGCTACGT